>NC_061509.1:658070-674989 GCF_022539505.1 Lolium rigidum | reverse complement strand
GTAATGCCCACGTCAACAGCTTTTCACCCTCAAACGGATGGTCAGACTGAGAGAGTGAATCAAATCTTAGAGGATATGCTGAGAGCTTGTGTTATAGACTATGGATCCAGTTGGGATGATAGTTTATCCTATGCAGAATTTTCTTACAACAACAGTTATCAAGCCAGTATTGAAATGTCACCATTTGAAGCTCTGTATGAAAGGAAGTGTACCACACCACTGTTGTGGATTGGAGTAGGAGAAATAAGTTTCTTTGGACCTGATATTATCCAAGAAGCAGAAGAAAAGGTTAGACTGATCAAGGACAGACTGAAGATACCACAGTCTAGACAGAAGAGCTATGCCGACAATAAGTGCAGGGATGTCTCTTATGAGATTGGAGATATAGTTTATCTCAGAGTATCACCCCTTCGAGGTGTCAAGAGATTTGGAATCAAGGGAAAGTTAGCTCCCATATTTATTGGACCTTTCAAGATCTTGTCCCATAAAGGAGAAGTAGCTTATGAGATTGAGCTTCCTGAAGTTCTTTCAGCCGTGCATAATGTGTTCCATATCAGTCAGTTAAAGAAATGTCACCCTGAGATGTCAGAAACCCCATTGAATGATACAGTACCCCTCGAAGAAGTTCATTTGGAGAGTGACCTGACCTATGAGGAGAAACCGATCAAGATCTTGGAAAGATCTGAAAGGAATACGCGTACCAAGACTATCAAGTTCTGCAAAGTTCAGTGGAGTCACCATACTGAGGAAGAAGCAACTTGGGAGCACGAAAACAGTCTTCGAGAAGATCACCCTCACCTATTTGCTAGCCTTTCCGAAGCCCGGGGACGTGCTTCATCTTAAGGGGGTTAGTGTGTAACATCCCAAGTTTTCAAAATTTAAAAGCTCATCATGCATTCATTTCATCCATGCATTAAAATCCAAATAAAATAAATAAACCTTAATAAATAAAACCCTAGTGGTATTATGTTGCTATTTAGCCTATGTGGTAAAATTATTTTATTTATTTTCCAAATGGGCCTTTTCTTGTCCCTTTTGGTCCTAAAACAAACCCCTGAATTTTACAAAATTTCTGAAACAAATTTGAGCTCATTCGGAGTTGTGAATCAAAAGTTATAAAAGAAAACAGAAAAAGAAAAAGAGAAAGAGAACCAAAAAAAGTAAATCGACTGACCGAACTGGGCCGGCCCAAACGAACCAGCCCAGCCCGGCCAGAATTGGCCCGCGCGCCCCTTCCTCACCCTCTCTCCTCTCTCTCACCGCCAGGCGGGCCCCACCCGTCATCTTCCACCTCCAACCGCCCCCACCCGCCGGCCACGACCTCCACACCCCGCACGCCAGCCCCAACTCGCCCCTCACTCCCCCGCGACCCTCTCTCGGCCCCGAGCACACCAGTATAAAGGCCCGGCCACCCTCTACCTTTTGCCCCACTCGCCCGCTCAAACCATGCCGCCAGGCTGGAGGAATTCCTCGCCGGAGTCGCCCCTAGCGCTGATAACGCGTGAAGCACACGTCCGTTGGGAACCCCAAGAGGAAGGTGTGATGCATACAGCAGCAAGTTTTCCCTCAGAAAGAAACCGAGGTTATCGAACCAGTAGGAGCCTAGAAGCACGTGAAGATTGTTGGTGGAGGAATGTAGTGCGGCGCAACACCAGTGAAACCGGCGCCAACGTGAAACCTGCACAACACAATCAAAGTACTTTGCCCCAACGTAACAGTGAGGTTATCAATCTCACCGGCTTGCTGAAAACAAAGGATTAAACGTATCGAGTGGAAGATGATGTTTGTTTGCGAAGAACAGTAAAGAACAATTGCGATAGATTGTCTTTCGGATGTAAAGAATGGACCGGGGTCCACAGTTCACTAGTGGTGTCTCTCCCATAAGATAAATAGCATGTTGGGTGAACAAATTACAGTTGGGCAATTGACAAATAAAGAAGGCATAACAATGCACATACATATATCATGATGAGTACTATGAGATTTAATCAGGGCATTACGACAAAGTACGTAGACCGCTATCCAGCATGCATCTATGCCTAAAAAGTCCACTTTCAGGTTATCATCCGAACCCCTTCCGGTATTAAGTTGCAAGCAACAGACAATTGCGTTAAGTATGGTGCGTAATGTAATCAACACAAATATCCTTAGACAAAGCATCGATGTTTTATCCCTAGTGGCAACAACACATCCACAACCTTAGAACTTTCTGTCACTGTCCCAAATTTAATGGAGGCATGAACCCACTATCGAGCATAAATACTCCCTCTTGGAGTCACAAGTATCAACTTGGCCAGAGCCTCTGCTAGCAACGGAGAGCATGCAAGAACATAAACAACTCATATGATAGATTGATAATCAACTTGACATAGTATTCAATATCCATCGGATCCCAAAAAACACAACATGTAGGATTACAAATAAACGATCTTGATCATGATAGGCAGCTCACAAGATCTAACATGATAGCACAATTAGGAGAAGACGACCATCTAGCTACTGCTATGGACCCATAGTCCAGGGGTGAACTACTCACACATCGATCCGGAGGCGATCATGGCGATGAAGATGTTGGAGATATGCCCAAGAGGCAATAATAAAAGTGGTTATTATATATCTTTATGTTTATGATAAATGTTTATATACCATGCTATAATTGTATTAACCGAAACATTGATACATGTGTGTTATGTAAACAAACAAATGAGTCCCTAGTAAGCCTCTTAACTAGCTTGTTGATTAATAGATGATTAGTTTCATAATCATGAACATTGGATGTTATTAATGACAAGGTTATATCATTATATGAATGATGTAATGGACACACCCCATTAAGCGTAGCATAAGATCACGTCATTAAGTTATTTGCTATAAGCTTTCGATACATAGTTACCTAGTCCTTATGACCATGAGATCATGTAAATCACTTATACCGGATAGGTACTTTGATTACATCAAACGCCACTGCGTAAATGGGTGGTTATAAAGGTGGGATTAAGTATCCGGAAAGTATGAGTTGAGACATATGGATCAACAGTGGGATTTGTCCATCCCGATGACGGATAGATATACTCTGGGCCCTCTCGGTGGAATGTCGTCTAATGTCTTGCAAGTATATGAATAAGTTCATAAGAGACCACATACCACGGTACGAGTAAAGAGTACTTGTCAGGAGACAAGGTTGAACAAGGCATAGAGTGATACCGATGATCAAACCTCGGACAAGTAAAATATCGCGCGACAAAGGGAATTGGTATCGTATGTGAATGGTTCATTCGATCACTAAGTCATCGTTCAATATGTGGGAGCCATTATGGATCTCCAGATCCCGCTATTGGTTATTGGTCGGAGTGAGTACTCAACCATGTCCGCATAGTTCGCGAACCGTAGGGTGACACACTTAAAGTTGGATGTTGAAATGGTAGAACTTGAATATGGAATGGAGTTCGAATATTTGTTCGGAGTCCCGGATGAGATCCTGGACATCACGAGGAGTTCCGGAATGGTCCGGAGAATAAGATTCATATATAGGATGTCATTTTATGTGTTTGAAAATGATTCGGAAGGTTCTATGGAAGGTTCTAGAAGGTTCTAGAAAAGTCCAGAAGAAACCACTAGGAAGGAGGAGTCCCGGAGGGACTCCACCTCCCATGGCCGGCCAACCCTAAGGGGGAGGAGTCCCAAGTGGACTCCCCAAAGGGGGCCGGACACCCCCCCACATGGAAAGGGGGAATCCCACCTCAAGTGGGATTCCCACCTTGGGTAGGTTTCCCTATCACATGGAAGGTTTTGGGTTCGGGTCTTATTCGGAGACTTGTAGTCCAACACTTGGGGCTTCCACCTATATAATGAGGGACCAAGGGGAGGGGGCCGGCCACCCAAACACCACAAGGTGGCCGCACCCCATAGTGGCCGGCGCCCCCCTCTCCCAAACCCTAGCCGCCCCACCTCCTCCACCTCTCCCGCAACGCTTAGCGAAGCTCCGCCGGAGTTCTCCATCGCCACCGCCACCACGCCGTCGTGCTGCCGGATTCAAGGAGGAGCTACTACTTCCGCTGCCTGCTGGAACGGGGAGAAGGACGTCGTCTTCATCAACAACCGAACGTGTGACCGAGTACGGAGGTGCTGCCCGTTCGTGGCACCGTGATCAAGATCTTCTACGCGCTTTTGCAAGCGGCAAGTGAACGTCTACCGCAGCAACAAGAGCCTCCTCTTGTAGGCTTTGGAATCTCTTCAAGTGTGAGACTCGATAATCCCCTCATTGCTACCGTCTTCTAGATTGCATCTTGGCTTGGATTTCGTGTTCGCGGTAGGAGTTTTTTTGTTTTCTATGCAACGTTATCCTACAGTGGTATCAGAGCTGTGTCTATGCATAGATGGTTGCACGAGTAGAACACAATGGTTTTGTGGGCGTTGATGCTTTTGTTGTCTTTAGTTTGAGTACTTTGCATCTTTGTGGCATAGTGGGATGAAGCGGCTCGGGCTAACTTTACATGACCGCGTTCATGAGATTTGCTCCACGCTCGACATGCAACTTGTATTGCATAAGTGGCTTTGCGGGTGTCTGTCTCTCCTACTATAGTGAAGATTCAATTTACTCTTCTATTGACAACACTAGTATCACCGTTGTGGTTCATGTTCGTAGGTAGATTGGATCTTACTCGAAAACCCTCAACCACGTAAAATATGCAAACCAAATTAGAGAACGTCTAACTTGTTTGTGCAGGGTTTGGTGATGTGATATGGCCATAATGTGATGATGACTATGTATGAGATGATCATTATTGTATTGTGGCAACCGGCAGGAGCCTTATGGTTGTCTTTAAATTTCATGTTGAGTAGTATTTCAAAGTAGTTGTAATAGTTGCTACATGGAGGATGATACGTCTCCAACGTATCGATAATTTCTTGTGTTCCATGCCACATTATTGATGTTATCTACATGTTATATGCACACTTTATGTCATATTCGTGCATTTTCTGGAACTAACCTATTAACAAGATGCCGAAGTGCAAGTTCCTGTTTTCTGCTGTTTTTGGTTTCAGAAATCCTAGTAACGAAATATTCTCGGAATCGGACGAAATCAACGCCCAGGTTCCTATTGACGAGGGATCACCTCGGCAATGCCTACATATTGTAGACTAGGGTTTTCGGGAAGAGCGACGATGGAGATTCCGGGGTCGAGATTAGGCACACGGCGTACCCAGCTTCGGGTCCCCTCGGTGGAGGATCCCTACGTGCTGCTAGCAATCCAGTATATGATCATAGATGTGTTTACAGGGTGCCGCCGTAGGCGGAGCTACGTTGTCTATCTATCGTTTCTCTGTTGGCCCCCTTTTATCGGGTACCCTGGCTGGCTTTATATATGCAACCAGCCTAGGGTTTTACAAGAGTCCTAGTCAAATACTTCTTCGGGTTGCCTTGTTGGGCCTTCTCCATATTGGGCCGAGCCGATCCAGGTATACCAATAATGGGTACCCGAAGGGTATGCCCATGTCAGTAGCCCCCGAGTTTATAGGGAAGTCGAAGACTTGCGTAGAAACTCCAAGCATAACCATCTTCGAAGTTGAAGAAATACAAGGCGAGGTCCATGTCGTAGATCATGTGTAGCGTAGATGATGTCGACGATTCTTGAAATTATCGGGTGCGCGGCAGCGCTCCCGATGGGAGTAGCCCCCGAGTCTATGGGCAAGTGCTTGCACTTGGGCATAGACTCAAGTTGTACTACTCGATGAAGAACTTAACTATATTTCTGGAAGATTTGATGAAATCCATGCGCTCCCGATGGGAGTAGGCTCCACTCGAGTCGTAGAATCGAGTTGAGTCTACAAACCTTGATTGTCGTAGATGCTGTCGAAGTTATTTTCTATCGGGTGCGCGACAAGCGCTCCCGATGGGAGTAGCCCCCGAGGCTACAGCCAAGTGTTTGCACTTGGGTGTAGGCTCAACTTGCTTGTAATTGACTCCACAATTTTTCCTCTTTCTTTTATTTTATTGGGAGGGTGAACAATACTCTCGATAAGAGTAGCCCCCGAGCCTATGAGCAGGTGCTTGCACCTAGGCATAGGCTCAAGTTGTACTACTCGATAAACAACTTGGCGTAGCCCCTTTTTTTATCGACTCCAGGCCGTTGCTATTTTTATTTGACATCCATATCTATATTATGCAGGGATAATGGTAATTGGGGCTAGTTCATCTGACGGATCAGGTACTAGTTAACTGCTCTAGTGGCAATCCGCAAAAACCTACTTCAAGATCACGTCCCTGGACATGATCCCGGGATACTGGTGTTAACTCGACAGGTGCCGCTTAAGGTCTTACCATTCTGTCGAGTCCCAGTCATGTTTTATCGGGTACCTAACGCGTCCGTTAGGATTTTTCTTCACATCTGTTGATGTGGAAAAAAGTAGCAGAGCGCAGTCTTTGGCGATGCCACGCCACACAGGACGGACCCGGGGTCTTACCTTCGCAGAGTTTTGCGGCATTCAGAGATTATTCGCGACTTTGGCGCTCTGAGAATATATTGTCGAGTGCCTTGTTCGGCTGATGCAATGACCCGTTTTGCGGGTTCTTCTATATTTTTCTCGGGCATGATGAGACAGCCGAATATATTGGGTTCTTCTATATTGTCTTCAGGCACATCGTCGGTGCTCTTGCTCAGAACAAATGACGAGTCAATGGACCCGAAGATTTGTCCATCCTCTCTTTTTTTTTGTTCCTCCTTGATGATAATTTCGTCGAGTTCCTCCTTGAAGAAAATTTCTTCGGGTCCTCCTTGAGGATAATTCTTCGGGTCATCCCTGAGGATAATTCTTTGCGTCCTCCTTGAGGATAATTCTTCGGGTCCTCCCTAAGGATAATTTTTCGGGTCATCCCTGAGGATAATTTCTTCGGGGCCTCTTTGAGGACAATTCTTCGGCGGGTGCGCGGCCAGCGCTCCCGATGGGAGTAGCCCCCGAGGCTATGGTCGGGTGCGCGCATCCGGACATAGGCTCAAAAAATTATATACTTTGAAATTTGTTTTCTCCTTTACTGGGTGCAGCGTAGGTGATGAAGAAGCAGGTCGTGCAACGAAGTTGATGAAGTTGTTGAGTGCAGCGGAGAACTCGAATAGAAGTAGAATCTTTCGAATAGCGGATGTCGATGAAGAAACCGCCGAGCCCCCGAGTGCCGCTGAGGCCAATGTCGTCATGATTGTTTAAACAATATATTGTAGTCATGGCTAGGGGCAAAGGCGCTGTCGAGCCCCCGAGCCTCTTCTCCGCGTTGCTGTGACTTGATGAATATATGCCAACTCTGCCGGTGTACTATAGTGCGATCTTCAACTGTTGCGTGTACGTGTATGTACATATAAGCTAGCTCTAGCTAGCAGCATGATCCATCCTTTCTCTTTTTCTTTTGCAGCTTCACGTGTGGCGATGGAGTTGAAGTCTAGTTGATTTATCCGGGCACGCTCGTGCCGGCCAGTATGAAGCTGGCGCCGTTCTGCTTGTGCCCGAACGATCAGGTGATTCGCAGGTTGGAACCAATTTTCCTTGGGACTTTTTTTTCATAGAAAAGTGCTATTTTGATTACTCCAGGCAACATTCTCTTAAGAGGTAGATGCTGTTGACGAGGAGGACAAACTTAATGTGATGGAATCGCGTTGTGTCGGACAGATACAGGCATGCAGCATGCCGGCTGCGGTCAATGTAGGCGTGTAAATACTTGCGGTATAGTCGACCACAAAGTTCCTCGTTGCTGGAGAATCGCTTCTTTGATGGCAGCTGCCCCAATTCACATGCATCTCCGTTATCCACGTGTGCCATTGAGCAACTAGAGTTTGCTTTGGTTAAAGAACTCATACTAATTGGCACCCTTGCCGCAAAAACCATGCATGATTGTACAGATCGTGACTAGCTAGCTGGATGTGTGTACTGACATATTCCTTGGCCTTTTTTGTTCTGTCCATGAGCGATGCTCGGAAATCGAAATAATACTGAGGCGCTGACTCGCCGACTCAGATTATCCTGTCCAAAGGGTGACCTGACAAACTAGGTTGCTTGGCAAATGTAGCGTGCATTGTCGATGTTGAGTGCTGATTCTACTATCTTGTCTCTCGAAGACGCCAAGGAACTCATAGGAAACAATTTCGCCATCTTTGACCTTGCCTCACGGGAGCCACTGCGGATGATGTTGTTCGGTGCAGCAGGAAAATCAAGTTGAAACAAGAGCAACTGAGTAGCGGGCGTGGAAGTCGCCAAATCATATATGAGGAAGTCGCAGAGCCCCCGAGCGGTGTCCGATTCAAGGCAGTGGACGGAATTGATGTTGAAGTAATGAAACCTGCCACCATGGTCGGCTCAATGTTGTGATCGTGGCTTGGTGGTTGCCGTATTTCAGGAGTAATATCGTTGTCGAGCACCCGAATCCCTACTTCGCGCTGCCGCAAGCTCCCAAAATGTGTCATGGCAAGGAATGCCGTTTCAGCAGTCATTGTGACGGGGCACCTTCTTTATATGGTGCTTCTTAGCACCATAGATACGTGATCCTGTGCACAAAGATAATACCAAGTGGAGAAAATTCGATGGCAAAATTAAATTTACAAAGCGAGACAATTAAATGGATTAATAGCACCTTTTTTTTTTTAGAGAACAGAATTAACGGCGCAGCCCCCGAGTATCGGCCTTATGGTAAATACTCATTGTTGATGACGATGCCGATTTTCTCGTCCACGATGGTACTGTCAATTTCTGCTAGAAAACCCAATAAATTTGTCGACTCCTGAAGGTGCACCAAGCCAACGCCACATAGTCGCAATCATAATCATATAAGGTGAAGTCATTGAAGGTGAATCGACCGCTGATAACCATATAAGAAAAATCCATTGATAATCATAGAAGATGAGTCCGCTAATAACCGTAAAAGGTGATTCCATTGATAACCATGTAAAAGAAATCCATTGATAACCATAGAATATGTATCCACCGGAAGTGCATCTGGTAGTATTGTATAAGAGAAAACCAGTAATATCCATATAGATGAATCCGCTGACCCGAAGAAGATAGATCCACTGACTCGAAGAAAATAAATTTAGTGACCCGAAGAAAATAGATCCATTGATAACTATAGAAGATAAATCCCCTAACCCGGAAGTGCATCGGGTCAAGTATTATATACGATGAATCCAATAGTAGATATATGAGATGAATCCGATAGTAACCATATATTATGAATCCGATAATAAACATACAAAATGACGTCGATAATATCCATACTGGAGGAAGCCGATAATAATCATATAAGATGAAGCCAATGATAGTCGTATAGGATGATGCCGATAATAATGATAGAAACTAAATTTATTGGTAACTTGACTTCCGTCCGGTAGTGGTTGGCCTCATTAGATAAATAAATACACAACTTCTTCCAATATCATAATTGTCGTCGAAATGCATAACCATATTTATTGTAATCAACAAATTCTCGTGTAGTAAACAAATTCACTCGTATGAAGATGGATTACAGCAAGATATTAGCATCCAATGAAAAAATATTATTGAAATATTCTAATGAGGAGAAAAACATGTGTTCATGCATTTGATAGTCAGGTACTTAAATACTATATCAGTTAGGTCATTACATGTACGAATTAAAACGAATGATTCACGCTCATTGTTGAAGTATGAAACAAAGTAATCTAATTAAGGCATGAAAAACAGGAGTTGGTGTGTTCCTCCGAACATATTAATTGCTAATGGATATAATTAGTACTAAGCTATTGTACTTTAACAGGAAAGGCTGCCATAATAAAAAAATTGAAGAAATTGGTAGCCACAGATTAGGTAAATATCACCTGGAAAACCAGCGGGTGCATGCAAGGATCAATCGATGTATGTTATTCGTTTGGAAAGACCCGTCTTTTCTTGTACTTCGGACTTGACGTCCCAGAACCGGCGGGTACACGCGCGCGCTGTCGATGAAAACAGAAATAGATCGGTACGAGCCCTTCTTCAAGTCCAACGCTCTGAAGCGTACGTGATGTGAATCGTCCGCCGCCATGACTTGCCGATCCGTGATTTCAACCGCCACGGCACCGTTAAACGTCTTCTGGATTTCCGATCGCCTTGCAGCCTTTCAGAGATAATCGATGCAACAAGGCAGATGCGATCTAGCTGTTTTTGATGACGAAGGATCCCGCCCGGATAACAAAATCCAATCGTCGCGATTCCCACAGACGGCGCCAATTGACGAGGGATCACCTCGGCAATGCCTACATATTGTAGACTAGGGTTTTCGGGAAGAGCGACGATGGAGATTCCGGGGTCGAGATTAGGCACACGGCGTACCCAGCTTCGGGTCCCCTCGGTGGAGGATCCCTACGTGCTGCTAGCAATCCAGTATATGATCATAGATGTGTTTACAGGGTGCCGCCGTAGGCGGAGCTACGTTGTCTATCTATCGTCTCTCTGTTGGCCCCCTTTTATCGGGTACCCTGGCTGGCTTTATATATGCAACCAGCCTAGGGTTTTACAAGAGTCCTAGTCAAATACTTCTTCGGGTTGCCTTGTTGGGCCTTCTCCATATTGGGCCGAGCCGATCCAGGTATACCAATAATGGGTACCCGAAGGGTATGCCCATGTCACCTATTTTACCCGGAAGCATCCAGAACACACGAGAACCGCCAGAGAAGGGGGGCAGGGCCACCACACCACACCCCGGCGCGGCCAAGGGAGGGGGGCGCCCCCCTAGGGTGTGGGCCCCCAGAAGCCCTCTGCGCCGCCTCTCCGCCTATATAAAGCCCACGACCTAAAAACCTCGGGGCGTTCGACGAAAACCACGAAACCTTCCGGAGCCGCCGCCATCGCGAAGCCAAGATGCGGGGACAGGAGTCTCTGTTCCGGCACCCTGCCGGAGCGGGGAAGTGCCCCGGAAGGCTTCTCCATCGACACCGCTGCCATCTCCACCGCCATCTTCATCACCGCTGCTGCTCCCATGAGGAGGGAGTAGTTCTCCATCGAGGCTCGGGGCATGTACCGGTAGCTATGTGGTTCATCTCTCTCCTATGTGCTTCAATACAATAATCTCATGAGCTGCCTTACATGATTGAGATTCATATGATGATGCTTGTAATCTAGATGTCATTATGCTAGTCAAGTGAGTTTTACTTATGTTGATCTCCGGAGACTCCTTGTCTCACGTGTGTAAAGGTGACAGTGTGTGCACCGTGTGGGTCTCTTAGGCTAGATTTCACAGAATACTTATTCACTGTTGAACGGCATAGTGAGGTGCTTATTTATATCTCTTTATGATTGCAATGTGTTTGTATCACAATTTATCTATGTGCTACTCTAGTGATGTGTTATTAAAGTAGTTTTATTCCTCCTGCACGTGTGCAAAGGTGACGAGTGTGTGCACCGTGTTAGTACTTGGTTTATGCTATGATCATGATCTCTTGTAGATTGCGAAGTTAACTATTGCTATGATAATATCGATGTGATCTATTCCTCCTACATATGCATGAAGGTGACAGTGTGCATGCTATGCTAGTACTTGGTTTAGTCTTTTGATCTATCTTACACTAAAGGTTACTAAAATATGAGCATTATTGTGGAGCTTGTTAACTCCGGCATTGAGGGTTCGTGTAATCCTATGCAATGTGTTCATCATCCAACAAAAGTGTAGAGTATGCATTTATCTATTCTGTTATGTGATCAATGTTGAGAGTGTCCACTAGTGAAAGTGTAATCCCTAGGCCTTGTTCCTAAATACTGCTATTGCTGCTTGTTTCTTGTTTTACTCGCGTAACTACTGCTGCGTTACTATCGCTTGTTTACTTGTCCTGGGCAAAGCACTGTTCGGGTGCCGTTGCTACTACTTATTCATACCACCTGTATTTCACTATCTCTTCGCCGAACTAGTGCACCTATTAGGTGTGTTGGGGACACAAGAGACTTCTTGCTTTGTGGTTGCAGGGTTGCATGAGAGGGATATCTTTGACCTCTTCCTCCCCGAGTTCGATAAACCTTGGGTAATCCACTTAAGGAAACTTGCTCGCTGTTCTACAAACCTCTGCTCTTGGAGGCCCAACACTGTCTACAAGAATAGAAGCTCCCGTAGACATCAAGCACTTTTACAGGCGCCGTTGCCGGGGAGGAAAGGTAAAAGGCACTCATACTACGGTCCCAGGTAAAGTATTTTTCTGGCACCGTCGTGTGTGTGCTCGAAGCTATTTCCTTTAGATCCTGCAATTGCATCTTGTTGTTTCTTGTTTACACTAGTTTGGCATAATGTACAAGAGTGAGCTTCTTATTCTATTTCCTGATTTAAAACATGGATTGTTTGATGCGAAAATTAAAAAACCTATGAAATCTTATTTGCATGCTTGGTAGTAATATTAGTATGAACGCTTTGAACACCATTGTTGATAATGATATAGAAAGTTCTAAGCTTGGGGAAGTCTGGTTTGCATGATATTTTTAGTCCCCCAAGCATTGAGGAGAAAATTTTCTTTGATGATACTTTGCCTCCTATTTCTGATGATGATAATGATAGTGGTCTTTTTGTGCCACCTACTATGGAGAGTAAATTTTGTTGTGATTATACTATGCCTCCTACACTTGATGAGAATAATAATGATAGCTACTTTGTTGAATTTGCTCCCACTACAACTAATAAAATTGATTATGCTTATGTGGAGAGTAATAATTTTATGCATGAGACTCATGATAAGAATGCTTTATGTGATAGTTATATTGTTGAGTTTGCTCATGATGCTACTGAAAGTTATTATGAGAGAGGAAAATATGGTTGTAGAAATTTTCATGTTACTAAAACACCTCTCTATGTGCTGAAATTTTTGAAGCTACACTTGTTTTATCTTCCTATGCTTGTTACTTTGCTCTTCATGAACTTGATTATTTACAAGATTCCTATGCATAGGAAGCATGTTAGACTTAAATTTGTTTTGAATTTGCCTCTTGATGCTCTCTTTTGCTTCAAATACTATTTCTTGCGAGTGCATCATTAAAGCTGCTGAGTCCATCTTAATGGCTAAAAGAAAGAACTTCTTGGGAGATAACCCATGTGTTATTTTGCTACAGTACTTTGTTTTATATTTGTGTCTTGGAAGTTGTTTACTACTGTAGCAACCTCTCCTTATCTTAGTTTTATGTTTTGTTGTGCCAAGTAAAGTCTTTGATAGAAAAGTAAGTACTAGATTTGGATTACTGCGCAGATAACAGATTTCTTTGCTTGTCACGAATCTGGGTCTAATTCTCTGTAGGTAACTCAGAAAATTATGCCATTTTACGTGAGTGATCCTCAGATATGTACGCAACTTTCATTCAATTTGAGCATTTTCATTTGAGCAAGTCTGGTGGCCTAATAAAATCCATCTTTACGGACTGTTCTGTTTTGACAGATTCTGCCTTTTATTTCGCATTGCCTCTTTTGCTATGTTGGATGAATTTCTTTGATCCATTAATGTCCAGTAGCTTTATGCAATGTCCAGAAGTGTTAAGAATGATTGTGTCACCTCTGAACATGTTAATTTTTATTGTCCACTAACCCTCTAATGAGTTGTTTCGAGTTTGGTGTGGAGGAAGTTTTCAAGGGTCAAGAGAGGAGGATGATATACTACGATCAAGAAGAGTGAAAAGTCTAAGCTTGGGGATGCCCCGGTGGTTCACCCCTGCATATATTAAGAAGACTCAAGCGTCTAAGCTTGGGGATGCCCAAGGCATCCCCTTCTTCATCGACAACATTATCGAGTTCCTTCCCCTGAAACTATATTTTTATTCGGTCACATCTTATGTGCTTTACTTGGAGCGTCTGTGTGTTTTTGTTTTTGTTTTTGTTTGAATAAATTGGATTACATCATGCTTGTGTGGGAGAGAGACACGCTCCATCTGGTTCATATGAACACATGTGTTCTTAGCTCATAATATTCATGGCGAAGTTTCCTCTTCGTTAAATTGTTATATGGTTGGAATTGGAAAATGATACATGTAGTAAATTGCTATAATGTCTTGGATAATGTGATACTTGGCAATTGTTGTGCTCATGTTTAAGCTCTTGCATCATATGCTTTGCACCTATTAGTGAAGAATACATAGAGCATGCTAAAATTTGGTTTGCATAATTGGTCTCTCTAAAGTCTAGATAATTTCTAGTATTGAGTTTTGAACAACAAGGAAGACGGTGTAGAGTCTTATAATGTTTTCAATATGTCTTTTATGTGAGTTTTGATGTACCGGTTTATACTTGTGTTTGCTTCAAACAACCTTGCTAGCCTAAGCCTTGTATCGAGAGGGAATACTTCTCATGCATCCAAAATCCTTGAGCCAACCACTATGCCATTTGTGTCCACCATACCTACCTACTACGTGGTATTTCCTGCCATTCCAAAGTAAATTGCTTGAGTGCTACCTTTAAACAATTCAAAATTTATCACCTTTGATTTGTGTCAATGTTTTATAGCTCATGAGGAAGTATGTGGTGTTTAGCTTTCAACCTTGTCATTTACTTTTGACTGACTCTCATATGGACTAGTGGCATCATCCGCTTATCCAATAATCTTTGCAAAAGAGTCAGCAATGGGATTCCTCGAGTTCCAAATTAATTAACAAAAATAGACACTCCTCCATGGTATGTGATTGTTGGACGGCACTCGAAGGATTCGGTTAGCCATGGCTTGTGTAAGCAAAGGTTGGGAGGAGTGTCATCATAATAAAACTAAAATAAAAAGGCACTCCTTCATGGTATGAGATTGTTGGCGGGCACCCGAGGATTCGGTTAGCCATGGTTTGTGAAAGAAAGGTTGGAAGGAGTGCCACCCAAAAATAAAATAATTCATGGGAGCCGCTCTTGGAAGTCCGGTTGGCGAGGTAGTTAGTGTACCCATTACCATTCGTTGACAACAACAAACACCTCTCAAAACTTTACTTTTTATGCTCTCTTATATGTTTTCAAAACCAAAGCTCTAGCACAAATATAGCAATCGATGCTTTCCTCTTTGAAGGACCATTCTTTTACTTTTATTGTTGAGTCGGTTCACCTATTTCTCTCCACCTCAAGAAGCAAACACTTGTGTGAACTGTGCATTGATTCTTACATATTTGCATATTGCATTTGTTATATTGCTCTATGCATTGACAATTATCCATGAGATATACATGTTATAAGTTGAAAGCAACCGCTGAAACTTCATCTTCCTTTGTGTTGCTTCAATACCTTTACTTTGAATTATTACTTTATGAGTTAACTCTTATGCAAGACTTATTGATGCTTGTCTTGAAGTGCTATTCATGAAAAGTCTTTGCTTTATGATTCGACTTGTTTACTCATGTCATATACATTGTTTTGATCGCTGCATTCACTACATATGCTTTACAAATAGTATGATCAAGTTTATGATGGCATGTCACTCCGAAATTATCTTTGTTATCGTTTTACCCGCTCGGGACGAGCAGAACTAAGCTAGGGGATGCTGATACGTCTCCAACGTATCGATAATTTCTTGTGTTCCATGCCACATTATTGATGTTATCTACATGTTATATGCACACTTTATGTCATATTCGTGCATTTTCCGGAACTAACCTATTAACAAGATGCCGAAGTGCCAGTTCTGTTTTCTCGCTGTTTTTGGTTTCGAAATCCTAGTAACGAAATATTCTCGGAATCGGACGAAATCAACGCCCGGGTTCCTATTTTACCGGAAGCATCCAGAACACACGAGAACCGCCGGAGAAGGGGGCAGGGCCACCACACCACACCCGGCGCGGCCGAGGGGGCGCGCCCCTAGGGTGTGGGCCCCCGAAGCCCTCTGCGCCGCCTCTCCGCCTATATAAAGCCCCCGACCTAAAAACCTCGGGGCGTTCGACGAAAACCACGGAAACCTTCCCGAGCCGCCGCCATCGCGAAGCCAAGATCGCGGGGACGGGAGTCTCGTTCCGGCACCCTGCCGGAGCGGGGAAGTGCCCCGGAAGGCTTCTCCATCGACACCGCTGCCATCTCCACCGCCATCTTCATCACCGCTGCTGCTCCCATGAGGAGGGAGTAGTTCTCCATCGAGGCTCGGGGCTGTACCGGTAGCTATGTGGTTCATCTCTCTCCTATGTGCTTCAATACAATAATCTCATGAGCTGCCTTACATGATTGAGATTCATATGATGATGCTTGTAATCTAGATGTCATTATGCTAGTCAAGTGAGTTTTACTTATGTGATCTCCGGAGACTCCTTGTCCCACGTGTGTAAAGGTGACAGTGTGTGCACCGTGTGGGTCTCTTAGGCTATATTTCACAGAATACTTATTCACTGTTGAATGGCATAGTGAGGTGCTTATTTATATCTCTTTATGATTGCAATGTGTTTGTATCACAATTTATCTATGTGCTACTCTAGTGATGTGTTATTAAAGTAGTTTTATTCCTCCCGCACGTGTGCAAAGGTGACGATGTGTGCACCGTGTTAGTACTTGGTTTATGCTATGATCATGATCTCTTGTAGATTGCGAAGTTAACTATTGCTATGATAATATCGATGTGATCTATTCCTCCTACATATGCATGAAGGTGACAGTGTGCATGCTATGCTAGTACTTGGTTTAGTCTTTTGATCTATCTTACACTAAAGGTTACTAAAATATGAGCATTATTGTGGAGCTTGTTAACTCCGGCATTGAGGGTTCGTGTAATCCTACGCAATGTGTTCATCATCCAACAAAAGTGTAGAGTATGCATTTATCTATTCTGTTATGTGATCAATGTTGAGAGTGTCCACTAGTGAAAGTGTAATCCCTAGGCCTTGTTCCTAAATACGCTATCGTCGCTTGTTTCTTGTTTCTTCGCGTTACTACTGCTGCGTTACTATCGCTTGTTTATCGTCCCGGGCAAAGCACTTTTCTCGGTGCCGTTGCTACTACTTATTCATAC
>NC_061509.1:633764-657970 GCF_022539505.1 Lolium rigidum | reverse complement strand
TAGATACAAGATTTTCTCGGTTTGAATATGTCTAGACCTTGTTTATCAACTTAGTTGAATGCTTACTATATGACATAAGAAGACTATGTGCCTTGGTTTTTCATTTTTTGATTTTTTTTAAATTCTTATGCCCATTTGAATCTTGGTCAAATCCTAGGTTTGACCATATGGTTTTAACAAATTTAAATCATGAATATGAAAAATTAAGCATCTATCCTTCTTCGTCACTCCAAAATGTAAATCTTGGGAGGGTTCTTGAAATTTGCATGTTTGAAACCAAAAACCACTTCTCTTCATGCATGCTTGACTTCATAAGACAGAGTTTAGGGTTAGGGGTAGATATATACATGATTTGTATGGTTTGAATATGTTTAGACCTTGTTTATCAACTTCAATGCTTACTATATATATGACATATAAGAATGCTATGTCCTTTGTTTTTTCATTCTTTTGAATTTTTTTTGAAATTTTATGCCCATTTGAATCTTTTGGTCAAATCCTAGGTTTGACCAAGATTTAAACAAGTTTAAAACATGAAAATGAAAAGGGAAGCATGCATCCTTCTTAGTCACTCCATAATGTAATCGTAACTGTTAATTGTCATGTAATGCTTAACTGATTACTTGAATCCATAGGAAACTTTGTTCTAATGCACTATAATAATCAACCGAGTTTTTACACCAACAGGTATGTCACTTGCGTGTGGTGCCCATGCGTGAGGTCCCGCACTTCAGTGACCACAAGTCACGTGCAATAGGTACGCAAACTCCCAGCCATTTACTTTGTCAAGAGAAGACACATCAGGATGCGTATTGGAAGTCTCTGGGTCCTTTAGGATCCTTCGGTTGTCCCTCTCACAAAAAGAACAAATCTCTCTCATTCTCGGCCTCGCTCGACTCGCTCGCTCGCTCGCACCTCCTGCTCACTGACAAAACCTGCACAACAGTCAACATCATCACCCGAAAAGGGGAGACACCATAATGCTCTCCCTTCTTCTCTCCTTCCGAGTGATCCCTCTTCCTCCGAGTTTCACTCGACGGGCAAACACATATGTGCTGCATAGTAATAATAAAAAGGTACTCCATAGAAAAATCGACCTACGAATCTATAATTAAATAGGTTCAACTAGGGTTTTCCCAGTACTACAGATCAAGGTTCAAAAAAAATCCAACTACGGGGTTCGAACAACCCCATTTCTAATCAAAGATTTTTTTCGACGTCATCCAAATGTCCTCAAACTATAGCATGGGCAGATCCAGACTATAGCCAAGGGGGGCAGCTGCCCCCACTCAATTTTCTGAAATCTTGTAATATGTTAAGCTAAAGGTTGGTTTGCCCGCACATAGAAATGATATTTGCATCACTTATCATATGTTTGCCCATTTGAATCTTGTCAAATCGTAGATTTGACCAAGATAATTTAAACAAGTTTAAAACATGAAAATGAAAAGGGAAGCTTGTATCCTTCTTAGTCACTCTAAAATGAAGTTTTGGGAGGTTTTTGAAATTTCCATGTTTGAAACCCAAAACCACTTCTCTTCATGCTTGACTTCATAAACATGAAAATGAAGACTATTTGCTAACGGAGGGAGTAAGCACTCTTGCTATCAAAAGTACCAAACGATGCATACCAAAATGATTTTTTAGAGGAATACTAGTTCAGATTATTTAATTTTATATTAGCGGGCCAAAATCGAACCCCGTAGTTGCATTTTCTGAAATTTATCCGTAGTACTGGGCAGAACCCTAGTTTAACTTATTTAATAATAGATTCGTAGGTTGATTTTTTTACGTTATTATTATTATTATTACTAGGCAGCACATGTGTTTGCCCATCCAGTGAAACTCTTTCATTTCATTTTTCTTTTCCGCAAGGTCGGGAGTCGGAAGAAGATGGATCACTGATACGTCTCCGACGTATCGATAATTTCTTATGTTCTATGCCATATTATTGATGATACCTACATGTTTTATGCACACTTTATGTCATATTCGTGCATTTTCTCGGAACTAACCTATTAACAAGATGCCGAAGCGCCAGCTCCCGTTTTCTCGCTGTTTTTGGTTTCATAAATCCTAGTAACGAAATATTCTCGAATTGGACGAAACAAAGACCCGGGGGCCTATTTTTCCACGGAGCTTCCAGAAGACCGAAGAACACACGAAGTGGGGCCACGAGGTGGCGACACCACATGGCGGCGCGGCCCAGGGGGCCCGCGCCGCCCTATGGTGTGGGCCCCTCGTCTGGCCCCCGACTCTGCCCTTCCGCCTACTTAAAGCCTCCGTCGCGAAACCCCCGAGGCGAAAAACCACGATACGGAAAACCTTACTGAGACGCCGCCGCCGCCGATCCCATCTCGGGGGATTCTGGGGAGCTCCTCCGGCACCCCGCCGGAGAGGGGATTCATCTCCCGGAGGACTCTACACCGCCATGGTCGCCTCCGGAGTGATGAGTGAGTAGTTCACCCCTGGACTATGGGTCCATAGCAGTAGCTAGATGGTTGTCTTCTCCTCATTGTGCTTCATTGTTGGATCTTGTGAGCTGCCTAACATGATCAAGATCATCTATCCGTAATACTCTATGTTGTGTTTGTCGGGATCCGATGGATAGAGAATACCATGTCATGTTAATTATCAAGTTATTACATATGTGTTGTTTATGATCTTGCATGCTCTCCGTTACTAGTAGAGGCTCGGCCAAGTTTTTACTTTTAACTCCAAGAGGGAGTATTTATGCTCGATAGTGGGTTCATGCCTCGCATTGACACCGGGACAAGTGACAGAAAGTTCTAAGGTTGTGTTGTGCTGTTGCCACTAGGGATAAAACATTGGCGCTATGTCCGAGGATGTAGTTGTTGATTACATTACGCACCATACTTAATGCAATTGTCTCGTTGTTAGCAACTTAATACCGGAGGGGGTTCGGATGATAACCTGAAGGTGGACTTTTTAGGCATAGATGCAGTTGGATGGCGGTCTATGCACTTTGTCGTAATGCCCAATTAAATCTCACTATACTTATCATGTCATGTATGTGCATTGTTATGCCCTCTCTATTTGTCAATTGCCCGACTGTAATTTGTTCACCCAACATGCTTTTATCTTATGGGAGAGACACCTCTAGTGAACTCGTGGACCCCGGTCCATTCTTTAATACTGAAATACAAATCTGTCGCAATACTTGTTTTACTGTTTTCTTCGCAAACAATCATCTTCCACACAATACGGTTAATCCTTTGTTACATCAAGCCGGTGAGATTGACAACCTCACTGTTTCGTTGGGGCAAAGTACTTTGGTTGTGTTGTGCAGGTTCCACGTTGGCGCCGGAATCCCTGGTGTTGCGCCGCACTACATCCCGCCGCCATCAACCTTCAACGTGCTTCTTGGCTCCTCCTGGTTCGATAAACCTTGGTTTCTTTCTCGAGGGAAAACTTGCCGCTGTGCACATCATACCTTCCTCTTGGGGTTGCCCAACGAACGTGTGAAATACACGCCATCAAGCATATTTTTCTCGGCGCTCGTTGCCGGGGAGATCAAGACACGCTGCAAGGGGAGTCTCCACTTCCCAATCTCTTTACTTTGTTTTTGTCTTGCTTTATTTTATTTACTACTTTGTTTGCTGCATTATATCAACACACAAAAAAATTAGTTGCTAGCTTTACTTTATTTACTGTCTTGTTTGCTATATCAAAAACACAAAAAAATTAGTTTACTTGCATTTACTTTATCTAGTTTGCTTTATTTACTACTGCTAAAATGGCCAACCCTGAAAATACTAAGTTGTGTGACTTCACTAGCACAAATAATAATGATTTCCTATGCACACCTATTGCTCCACCTCGCTACTACAATAGAATTCTTTGAAATTAAACCTCGCTTTACTAAATCTTGTTATGCGAGAGCAATTTTCTCGGTGTTAGTTCTGATGATGCTGCTGCCCATCTCAATAATTTTGTTGAACTATGTGAAATGCAAAAATATAAAGATGTACATGGTGACATTATAAAATTAAAATTGTTCCCTTTCTCATTAAGAGGAAGAGCTAAAGATTGGTTGCTATCTCTGCCTAAGAATAGTATTGATTCATGGACTAAATGCAAGGATGCTTTTATTGGTAGATATTATCCCCCTGCTAAAATTATATCTTTGAGGAGTAGCATAATGAATTTTAAACAATTAGATAATGAACATGTTGCTCAAGCTTGGGAAAGAATGAAATCTCTGGTTAAAAATTGCCCAACCCATGGATCGACTACTTGGATGATCATCCAAACCTTCTATGCAGGACTAAATTTTTCTTCGCGGAATTTATTGGATTCAGCTGCTGGAGGTACCTTTATGTCCATCACTCTTGGTGAAGCAACAAAGCTTCTTGATAATATGATGGTTAATTACTCTGAATGGCACACGGAAAGAGCTCCACAAGGTAAGAAGGTAAATTCTGTCGAAGAATCCTCTTCCTTGAATGATAAGATTGATGCTATTATGTCTATGCTTGCGAATGATAGGACTAATGTTGATCCTAATAATGTTCCATTAGCTTCATTGGTTGCCCAAGAAGAACATGTTGATGTAAACTTCATTAAAAATAATAATTTCAACAACAATGCTTATCGGAACAATTCTAGTAATAACTATAGGCCATATCCTTATAATAATGGTAACGGTTATGCTAATTCTTATGGGAATCCTTACAACAATAATAGGAATACACCCCCTGGACTTGAAGCCATGCTTAAAGAATTTATTAGTACACAAACTGCCTTTAACAAATCTGTTGAGGAAAAGCTCAATAAAATTGATATTCTTGTTTCTAGAGTTGATAGTCTTGCCTCCGATGTTGATCTTTTGAAATCGAAAGTTATGCCTAATAGGGATATTGAAAATAAAATTGTTACTACAGCAAATGCCATCCAAGTTAGAATTAATGAGAATATAAGATTAATGGCTGAACTAGCGTGCTAGGTGGGATAGAGAAGAAAATGAAAAACTAGCTAAAGAGAAAAATGTAGCTAAAGTTTGGACTATTACCACCACTAGCAATGCTAATGATTCATATGTTGCTGCACCTCCTACTATCAATGGTAAAATAATTGGTGTTGGCGATGTTTCTACTCCTAGTGCAAAGCGCGCAAAATTACCTGAAACTCGCTAAAATCATTAAACCGCTTGTGATAAAACTGCTGAAATTTTTTCCAACCTTGGGGATGATAATCCCATTGCTTTAGATTGTAATGATTTAGATTTTGATGATTGCCACATCTCTGAAGTTATAAAGTTCTTGCAAAAACTTGCTAAGAGTCCCAATGCTAGTGCTATAAATTTGGCTTTCACAAAACATATTACAAATGCTCTCATAAAAGCTAGAGAAGAGAAACTAAAACTTGAAACTTCTATTCCTAGAAAACTAGAAGATGGTTGGGAGCCCATCATTAAAATGAGAGTCAAAGATTTTGATTGTAATGCCTTATGTGATCTTGGTGCAAGTATTTCTGTTATGCCTAAAAAAGTCTATGATATGCTTGACTTGCCACCATTGAAGAATTGTTATTTGGATGTTAATCTCGCTGATAATGCTAAAAAGAAACCTTTGGGGAGAGTTGATAATGTTCATATTATGGTTAACAATAACCTTGTCCCCGTTGATTTTGTTGTCTTGGATATTGAATGCAATGCATCTTGCCCCATTATATTGGGAAGACCTTTTCTTCGAACCGTTGGTGCTACTATTGATATGAAGGAAGGTAATATTAAATATCAATTTCCTCTCAAGAAAGGTATGAAACACTTACCTAGAAATAGAATGAAGTTACCTTATGATTCTATTATTAGAACAAATTATGATGTTGATGCTTCGTCTCTTGATGTTACTTGATATACACTTTCTGCGCCTAGCTGAAAGGCGTTAAAGAAAAGCGCTTATGGGAGACAACCCATGTTTTTACTCCAGTATTTTTGTTTTATATTTGTGTCTTGGAAGTTGTTTACTACTGTAGCAACCTCTCCTTATCTTATTTTTATGTTTTGTTGTGCCAAGTAAAGTCTTTGATAGAAAAGTAAGTACTAGATTTGGATTACTGCGCAGTTCCAGATTTCTTTGTCTGTCACGAATCTGGGTCTATCTCCCTGTAGGTAGCTCAGAAAATTAAGCCAATTTACGAGCATGATCCTCAGATATGTACGCAACTTTCATTCAATTTGAGCATTTTCGTTTGAGCAAGTCTGGTGGCCTAATAAAATCCATCTTTACGGACTGTTCTGTTTTGACAGATTCTGTCTTTTATTTCGCATTGCCTCTTTTGCTATGTTGGATGAATTTCTTTGATCCACTAATTTCCAGTAGCTTTATGCAATGTCCAGAAGTGTTAAGAGAATGATTGTGTCACCTCTGAACATGTGAATTTTTATTATGCACTAACCCTCTAATGAGTTGTTTCGAGTTTGGTGTGGAGGAAGTTTTCAAGGATCAAGAGAGGAGTATGATGCAATATGATCAAGGAGAGTGAAAGCTCTAAGCTTGGGGATGCCCCGGTGGTTCACCCCTGCATATTCTAAGAAGACTCAAGCGTCTAAGCTTGGGGATGCCCAAGGCATCCCCTTCTTCATCGACAACATTATCAGGTTCCTCCCCTGAAACTATATTTTTATTCCGTCACATGTTATGCACTTTGCTTGGAGCGTAGGTTTGTTTTTGTTTTTTGTTTTTGTTTGAATAAAATGGATCCTAGCATTCACTTTATGGGAGAGAGACACGCTCCGCTTTAGCATATGGACAAATATGTCCTTAGGCTCTACTCATAGTATTCATGGCGAAGTTTCTTCTTCGTTAAATTGTTATATGGTTGGAATTGGAAAATGCTACATGTAGTAACTCTAAAACTTCTTGGATAATTTGATACTTGGCAATTGTTGTGCTCATGTTTAAGCTCTTGCATCATATACTTTGCACCTATTAATGAAGAAATACTTAGAGCTTGCTAATTTGGTTTGCATATTTGGTTTCTCTAGAGTCTAGATAACATCTAGTATTGAGTTTTGAACAACAAGGAAGACGGTATGGAGTCTTATAATGTTTACCATATGTCTTTTATGTGAGTTTTGCTGTACCGTTCATCCTTGTGTTTGTTTCAAATAACCTTGCTAGCCTAAACCTTGTATCGAGAGGGAATACTTCTCATGCATCCAAAATACTTGAGCCAACCACTATGCCATTTGTGTCCACCATACCTACCTACTACATGGTATTTATCCGCCATCCCAAAGTAAATTGCTTGAGTGCTACCTTTAAAATTCCATCATTCACCTTTGCAATATATAGCTCATGGGACAAATAGCTTAAAAACTATTGTGGTATTGAATATGTACTTATGCACTTTATCTCTTATTAAGTTGCTTGTTGTGCGATAACCATGTTTCTGGGGACGTCATCAACTATTCTTTGGTTGGATATCATGTGAGTTGCTATGCATGTCCGTCTTGTCTGAAGTAAGAGAGATCTACCACCTTCATGGTTGGAGCATGCATATTGTTAGAGAAGAACTTTGGGCCGCTAACTAAAGCCATGATTCATGGTGGAAGTTTCAGCTTGGACATATATCCTCAATCTCATATGAGAATAATAATTGTTGCCACATGCTTATGCATTAAAGAGGAGTCCATTATCTCGTTGTCCATGTTGTCCCGGTATGGATGTCTAAGTTGAGAATAATCAAAAGCGAGAAATCCAAAATGCGAGCTTTCTCCTTAGACCTTTGTACAAGGCGGCATGGAGGTACCCCATTGTGACACTTGGTCAAAACATGTGCATTGCAAAGATCCGGTAGTCCAAGTTAATTAGGACAAGGTGCGGGCACTATTAGTATACTATGCATGAGACTTGCAACTTGTAAGATATAACTGTTCATAACTCATATGCTTTATTACTACCGTTGACAAAATTGTTTCATGTTTTCAAAATAAAAGCTCTAGCACAAATATAGCAATCGATGCTTTCCTCTTTGAAGGACCATTCTTTTTTACTTTTATGTTGAGTCAGTTCACCTATCTCTCTCCACCTCAAGAAGCAAACACTTGTGTGAACTGTGCATTGATTCCTACATACTTGCATATTGTACTTGTTATATTACTCTATGTTGACTATTATCCATGAGATATACATGTTACAAGTTGAAAGCAACCGCTGAAACTTAATCTTCCTTTGTGTTGCTTCAATACCTTTACTTTGATTTATTGCTTTATGAGTTAACTCTTATGAAAGACTTATTAATACTTGTCTTGAAGTACTATTCATGAAAAGTCTTTGCTTTATGATTCACTTGTTTACTCATGTCATTACCATTGTTTTGATCGCTGCATTCACTACATATGTTTACAAATAGTATGATCAAGGTTATGATGGCATATCACTTCAGAAATTATCTTTGTTATCGTTTTACTCGCTCGGGACGAGCGTAACTAAGCTTGGGGATGCTTGATACGTCTCCGACGTATCGATAATTTCTTATGTTCTATGCCATATTATTGATGATACCTACATGTTTTATGCACACTTTATGTCATATTCGTGCATTTTCTCGGAACTAACCTATTAACAAGATGCCGAAGTGCCGCTCTCGTTTTCTGCTGTTTTTGGTTTCAGAAATCCTAGTAACGAAATATTCTCGGAATTGGACGAAACAAAGACCCAGGGGCCTATTTTTTCACGGAGCTTCCAGAAGACCGAAGAACATACGAAGTGGGGCCACGAGGTGGCGACACCACATGGCGGCGCGGCCATGGGGGGGCCCGCGCCGCCCTATGGTGTGGGCCCCTCGTCTGGCCCCCGACTCTGCCCTTCCGCCTACTTAAAGCCTCCGTCGCGAAACCCCCGAGGCGAAAAACCACGATACGGAAAACCTATGCGAGACGCCGCCGCCGCCGATCCCATCTCGGGGATTCTCGGAGATCTCCTCCGGCACCCCGCCGGAGAGGGGATTCATCTCCCGGAGGACTCTACACCGCCATGGTCGCCTCCGGAGTGATGAGTGAGTAGTTCACCCCTGGACTATGGGTCCATAGCAGTAGCTAGATGGTTGTCTTCTCCTCATTGTGCTTCATTGTTGGATCTTGTGAGCTGCCTAACATGATCAAGATCATCTATCC
Organism: Lolium rigidum; assembly: GCF_022539505.1. NCBI lineage: Eukaryota > Viridiplantae > Streptophyta > Magnoliopsida > Poales > Poaceae > Lolium > Lolium rigidum. Next base: position 648,828 of record NC_061509.1, on the reverse strand, counting down.
GTAATACTCTATGTTGTGTTTGTCGGGATCCGATGGATAGAGAATACCATGTCATGTTAATTATCAAGTTATTACATATGTGTTGTTTATGATCTTGCATGCTCTCCGTTACTAGTAGAGGCTCGGCCAAGTTTTTACTTTTAACTCCAAGAGGGAGTATTTATGCTCGATAGTGGGTTCATGCCCGCATTGACACCTGGGACGAGTGATGTAAAGTTCTAAGGTTGTGTTGTGCTCGTTGCCACTAGGGATAAAACATTGGCGCTATGTCCGAGGATGTAGTTGTTGATTACATTACGCACCATACTTAATGCAATTGTCTCGTTGTTAGCAACTTAATACCGGAGGGGGTTCGGATGATAACCTCGAAGGTGGACTTTTTAGGCATAGATGCGGTTGGATGGCGGTCTATGTACTTTGTCGTAATGCCCAATTAAATCTCACTATACTTATCATGTCATGTATGTGCATTGTTATGCCCTCTCTATTTGTCAATTGCCCGACTGTAATTTGTTCACCCAACATGCTTTTATCTTATGGGAGAGACACCTCTAGTGAACCGTGGACCCCGGTCCATTCTTTAATACTGAAATACAAATCTGCTCGCAATACTTGTTTTTACTGTTTTCTCTGCAAACAATCATCTTCCACACAATACGGTTAATCCTTTGTTACAGCAAGCCGGTGAGATTGACAACCTCACTCGTTTCGTTGGGGAAAAGTACTTTGGTTGTGTTGTGCGGGTTCCACGTTGGCGCCGGAATCCTCGGTGTTGCGCCGCACTACATCCCGCCGCCATCAACCTTCAACGTGCTTCTTGGCTCCTCCTGGTTCGATAAACCTTGGTTTCTTTCTGAGGGAAAACTTGCTGCTGTGCACATCATACCTTCCTCTTGGGGTTGCCCAACGAACGTGTGAAATAGACGCCATCAATCACACGGGAGGAGATGAAGGGAGAGCAGTCACGGGGCCCCACTTATTTATGGTGCCTATATTTTTTCGGGTGATGCTGACTGTTGTGCAGGGTTGTCAGTGCGCAGGGGGTGCGAGCGAGCGAAGCCGAGAATGAGAGAGATGTTATTTATTAGAGGGACAACCGAACGATCCTGAAGGACCCAGATTTCCAATACGCATCAGAGCACAGTTTACAGCAGGACACAAAATAAACAGGAAATTACGTCTAAATCCCTAAGATTTACATGGTAGACCCCAGGCTGAAAGCAAGAAATGCGATCGGGTCCTTAACATCCACCGTCCGGATTGATCCTCGTCGCAGCCAGGCACGAACAACTTGGCACGACCAAATCGCCATGGCTACAGAGCCTGCACACCATGGCCTACGAGTTGAGCTAGAAACGCCCTGCCAAAACCGGCAGCCAACGGAGGTGGATAATTGGAGAGATGGAGAGAGAGAGAGAGAGTCTTGATGCCTCTCTCTTGACAAAGAAGATGGCTGGGAGTTTGCCTACCTAGCGTACGTGACTTGTGCTCACTGAAGTGTGGGACCTCACGCATGGGAACCACACGTAAGTGACAGACTTGTTGCTCTAATAACTCGGGTGATTATTATATTGTATTAGTACATAGTTTCCTATGGATCCTTCTTAATCACTCCAAAATGAAGCTTTTGGGAGGTTTTTGAAATTTCCATGTTTGAAACCAAAAACGACTTCTCTTCATGCATGCTTGACTTCATAAGACAGAGTTTAGCTAGGGTTTTAGGGGTAGATATATACATGATTTTCTGGTTTGAATATGTCTAGACCTTGTTTATCAACTTGAATGCTTACTATATATATGACATATAAGAATGCTATGTCCTTTGTTTTTTCATTCTTTTGATTTTCTTCTAATTTTTCTGCCCATTTGAATCTTTTGGTCAAATCCTAGGTTTGACCAAGATTTAAACAAGTTTAAAACATGAGAATGAAAAGGGAAGCTTGTATCCTTCTTAGTCACTCTAAAATGAAGTTTTTGGGAGGTTTTTGAAATTACCATGTTTGAAACCCAAAACCACTTCTCTTCATGCTTGACTTCATAAGACGAGTTTAGGGTTAGGGGTAGATACATGATTTTGTATGGTTTGAATATGTCTAGACCTTGTTTATCAACTTGAATGCTTACTATATATATGACATATAAGAATGCTATGTCCTTTGTTTTTTCATTCTTTTGATTTTCTTCGAATTTTTATGCCCATTTGAATCTTTTGGTCAAATCCTAGGTTTGACCAAGATTTAAACAAGTTTAAAACATGAAAATGAAAAGGGAAGCTTGTATCCTTCTTAGTCACTCTAAAATGAAGTTTCCATCACTACTAGGAAAAGGCCTAGCCGTAAGACTGCCATCAGTGGCGCACCATGGCTGCCGTGCGCCACTACTACTTAGCAGTGGCGCACCACAAAACGGTGGGCCACTGTTACAAAAGTAGTAGTGGCGCACCTTGATTCCGGTGCGCCATAAGTAAGTGGTGACGGGAGGCCGGATCCTCCCCCAACCTAGTAGTGGCGCACGTCTCCGGGGTGCGCCATCTGCTACATTCCTTACCTATGGCGCACGTTGCGGAGGTGCGCCACGCGCTAGGAGGTGTCCGGAGACCGTTTAGAGATGATAGGCTTAGCAATGGCGCACTGCCGTGGTGCGCCACTTGCTACATAGGTTACCTATGGCGCATGTCATTAGGTGCGCCACTTGCTAGGGGGTGGCCGAGCCCCTTTTAGAGATGAGAGGCGTGGCAGTGGCGCACCACTTAGTAGTGCGCCATTGCTATGTCTTAGCTTAATAGGTAAGTAGTGGTGAAGCTTTCTTAGCTTAATACCCCTACTCAATCTCAACTTTTTACATCATCCAACACTCTAGGTCTCGCCGTATCGGTAACTTTGTTGGTTTTATGCTTTGTGTGTGACCGGTTCCGATCGTCTTGCACACACACGTATGTGCGCATGCGCGAAAAGCGTCTCGATCACGTGCATGTGTGTTGTATGCGAAGCCTCCACATGTGTTGTATATGCAAAGCCTCCGATCCACACATGTGTTGCATGTGTTTGTTTGCAGGGATTTGAAATGCAAAGGTCACCGCGAAATATGAGCCATGGGTACTAGCTTCCCAAGTGGACCAATGCTTCTTTCATTACCGACCCGCAAAAGCCCAGCCGTGTTGTCGTGAGGAGAGGCAAAAGGAGCATCATCGGAATGGATGGAGCCGCCAACGAGCTAGACTTTGACCAGTACGGCGATCCGAAGATGGAAGATGACGACGACGATGATGAAGAACCATACACAACAAGAAGAAGCAGGACCACCCTACCTAAAGGCCGTCCATTCAAGAGAAGAAGTCTAGGAGTTCCGGGGCTAAATTATTCAACCGCGAGAAAGAAGGGCAAGAAGATTGTGAAAAGATAATATGTATCATTTTCTTGTATGAATAATGGATGTCATATTGTTAATCTACACATTGTACCGATCAAAATAGACATATAATTTATATTTTTGGATATTTTCTAGATTCTATAGTATTTTAAATATTCTACATAATTATAATTATTTATGCCTTTTATTTTGGTGTATTATGCTATTTTGGATGTTTATTATAGTGTTAAATCAATTGAAAAAGAAAAGGAAAAAAATTGGGGCCGCCAGGGTTCGAACCTGGCCGGCAGGGTTTGGCACAAACCAACCAGGGACATAAAGTGGTAGTGGCGCACCCCTAGAGGTGCGCTATTGCTAAGCCTCATAGTGGCGCACCACTAGAGGTGCGCTATTGCTAAGGGTGTCTGGGACTTAGCCAAAAATCCCCGTCCCGACCACGCATCCTCCATTACCCATTCTTCCCCGGTACCACTCGATCCTCTCCGACGCCGGCGGCCGCCTCCCCCGAACGACGCGAGCGACCCCGGCGACGCCCTCCTCTCCTCGCCACCTCTCCGACGCCACCTCCCACCGGCGGCCACCCCTCCTCTCACGCGAGCGGCCATAGACACCGGCGCCCAGATCCCCTCCCCTCGATTACCGCCTGCCACCGTCGCGTCGCCGCGGGTGAGGCCCGTCTCTCCTCCCTCCCTCTCGACCTAGCGGCGTCCCTCCCTCTACTAACCACGTCATGGACACCGGCGCGGGCGCCCCGGTTCTTCATCGGCCACCAGTTCGTCAACGGCCCCAGTTCGTCGGCCACCAGTAGGCGCTCAACCTCCCTCCCCGACCCCATCTGCCAACCTGCGCAAGGACACCATCCGCCTCGTGCCCGACCCCGAGGACCCCAACCGCCTCCCGCCAGCATCGCCGTCGCCGCAGGTGAGGCCCTCTCCCCTCCCTCCCTCTCTGACCTAATTGGTGCACCTACATTGTTCCATTTTTGTTCAATTTAAGGGGAAAAAAGAACACAAATGCTACTTGTTGTAACCTTAATTTGTAGCTTGTGTTGAGGTGTAACAGTGGAAGTTTGATTTTCGATGCTCTGTATGCACTATGCAATGATGCTCTGTATGCTTCACTATGTGCTTCAAAAATGAATGCAGAGTGTTGATAGGTAGTTGTAGTTTTCATGCCTAGGTTACTGAATCTTACTGAGATTTCTGAGTTTTCATCTGTTACTTGGTGTTGTTGCTGCTGCTAGATAGGTGCCGACCAGTGAGCATTTCCTTCTAAAAAAATACTGAGCTACCCTTTAAGAGTGAAATAGGCCAAATCTAACTAACTTGTCATTTTTAAGGTTGTTGCTTGGTGCTAGATAGGTTGCTTGCTTGCTAGATAGGTTGCTTGCTTGCTAGATAGGTTGCTTGTTGTTAGGTGCTGCTTGCTTGCTTGCTATCTTGCTTGCTATGTGTTTTTCCCTAAGTGATGAAAGAGTGCGATAATTCATACATGGATGTTTCGTTCCTCGGTTTGAACTCCATAGTACCATGAACAAGTTTGTTGTGGTGTAAAGTGAATACTTTGCTAGCTCCACGACATGGTTTGCTTGCTTGGTAGTGTGCAAAGTGTTGATATGCATACTTTAAACAGATATCTTGCTTATACATGGTTACTTTATTTGATGGGCGGCTTGTGGCCTTGCTTGCTTTTACGGTTCTACTTAGTTGGCCTAGGAGTGATTTCCTGGACCCTAAGTATATACTTCTACAGACTAGTGGATTTCGGTTCGGTGAAGGGATGTACTATATATTTTTGATAACAACAAATGATGTACTTGATTCTTTGGCCACGGCAGTATATTATTGAATTAATTAGGAATTTGGAACATGGTGAAATGATATATTTCAGAATCACTAGCATATTTGAAATGCTTTGCTTTGGTAATTGCTTCAGGCACTGCTACTTACGTTGCTATAGCTTGTTGCTTGCTAGCTAGCTTGGTGCTAGCTGCTGCTAGGTTGCTTCTTCTTGCTAGCTTGGTGCTTCTTGCTAGTTGGCTGCTACTAGCATGCTACTAGGTCTTGTTGGATGGTGCTCTTGGTTGCTCAGCTTCTTGCTTTGCTACTTGCATAGTTTACAAGGTTCTTTGTCAGCTTGGGCATTGGTGTACTTTTGTTAAATTGTAACCATTGTTTTTGTGGAGCAGCACATGGAGAAGCACTTAGTGCATTTTATTGTTGATGCTTGATGCTTCGTTGCTAGCTGGTGCTTGCTAGCTAGCTGTTGCATGCTCCTTGCCATCTGGTGCATTTTGTTGTTGCTATCTGCTGCTAGCATTTTGTTGCTGGTGTGTATATGGTGTCATTTTCTTGTGCAGGGATCGACGGAGTTGCCCATTATCGCCGAAATGTTGATTCATTTCCGTTTCGGCGAAAATGGGGCACTCATATGTCCATAAATTAGCATAGGTCATGCCCAATTTTTCCGTGAAATCTTGCGCTAACTTTATGCATTTTTTCCTACTTAGTTCGAACATGGCCAACAACGAAGAGGCCGGCGGCAGCGGTAGCAAGCCATTACGGATGCTAACCGATGAAATGGAGGTGATGGAGTCACAACCTCGCCGCGACGACGGCGAGGATGATGGCACCGATCCAGAGTACCGAGCGGACGATGCCGCCGATGCTGACACCACTGATTGTGCCGCCGAGGATGACACCACGGATGGTACCGGCGAGGATGACACCGGCGCACCGAAGAAGCTACGGATGGTGCCGACGAAGATGATCAGGTCCTTGCCCTCCACCAATGCTTCAATTGGTCCATGGTTTGGCCAAAGAGCCAGATTCGTTTGGGGGCGAGCGACACCACCCCACGGACAGCACCCCAAGCCATGCCGGCGCCAAGCCATGGCAAGACCACCCCAACGGTGCCGCCATCGGCCGATGTGGACATGCGGATGGCACGAGGATCCGAACGACGGTCCGGACGAGGACGATACGTTCGCCAACCCAGGACCGCAACTTCGATTTTGGGGTGATGGACTACGATCTCGGTAGCCAACCCTCTCAAGCTGCCGCCGAGGGAAAACCTTTTGCAACAAGCGGCGCCTATTCCGTTCTCGGGAGACGCCTCCAGCTGCCGACTTCACCGAGACTCAGCCGATAGCCGAGGTGAGAAGTGTTATCGGTCCTAACACACCGAAGAAGGCTTGCGAAGAGGAGAATGCGGTCCCGGTAAAAATGAAGCCGAAGGGACGGAAAAGAAAGAAGAAGGATGACAAGTCCGCCGGCCCAGCCGGCACCTATCCGTGCTCGGGACGGGCCACCGGTGCCCAAGAATATCGAGGCGAGGGTGCATGTGTCGGGTGAGCGGATGCTAATTCAAAGATTGTACGATGCTGCACCCGGTCCTATGCGATCTCCGGTTGACGGTATTCAGTTTATGGAGGAGCGGCGTCTCGGGGAGAAAGATAATGGATACCCGGTGTATATTGCCAAGGTGCCCTCGGGCGTTGGCTTTGTCGATAGTGGCTTCGCGGAGAAGATCTTCCTGCGGTATGATGACATCTTTGCCATGCTTGAGCAGGTTATCCGCTGCACTACACCTTCATTCGCCTATACTCGCTCGGCAAGGCGATGCGGATCATTAGAAACAACATCCCGGACATCGCGATAGCCGACCCCTTCTACATGCGTGCCGTCCACTTGGCCACCGCCGGAGACCGGGCAGTCGCGAGTGGATACCTCAAAGACTTCTTTCTAGCGAACCGAGAAGAAGTCTAACATCCTCCTGCACTGTATTTCCCGAGTAAGTCACCCCCTCACCGTACCGGTCTTAACTCGTGATTTTTTTAGATTTCAATCGTCATGTTCTTAAACATTATGTGTTCTACGCAGAGACAAAACCTGCACACTCATCTCCATAACCCCGAAGCATTCCGTGGCCACATACCTCGATGCGGACGGTAAGTCAACCACGGACTACACGAATGTCAAGGCCGTACTTGATGATGCTCTCAATGCCTACATCAAAGCGAAAGGCAACATGCGAGAGGCCAAATGTTAGGTACGGGAAGCATGTGTTCAAGCACCAAACAAAGTTTCCCTGCGTCAAGAAGCCGCCTTCTAGTAACAAGGATGCCTACTACGCCCTCTATCACATGGATAAGTTCATACGGGACCAGCGGCGGCTTACGCTACACGAGCATCTCGGAGACTGGGCCAACAAATTGGCGCGGGTCCACGACGACGGCATCAAGCAAGACTTCTTCCGCATCCAAGTAGAGTTTTGTGAAATCATCTATCAAGATGTCGTTAGAAGCGCGGGAGTTACTGCGCCGGCTATCGGCCGTCAAATAGTGACATAGACACAATGCTCCAAATGCGGGGTGACGACTACCGCTCATGGATGTGCTTGAAGAAAGGCGGCGGTTTTATCCACGCTCCGCAAAAGTCTTGATGTGCGAGCCTAGTTATGTAGTTGTGAACTAAAGACGAGCTTCGGTTGTAATAAACTTTATCCAGCACTTTACTTGCATGTCTGTTTAATTACTAGTTCGGCTATGTTTGTGAACTTATATATATGGCTCTATCGTTTTCCGCACTTGATTTGGTCGTTAATTTTGTTTGCATTGCCGATGATTAGAATGTTCGGTCAAGCTGTACACTCGGGGTGTCGCTAGTGAGCCTGGTGTGATGACACAAATATCAATCTCTTGTGCATCCTACCTGGCCTCACTAACGCCATCCCGGGATGTTCATATTTGTTTCGACCAACAATGTATGAGGCCCTTGTCATTCTTCCATTTGCTTTGGTATCTCAAAATGCCAATGATTAGAATGTTGGTCACCTATACACTTGGGGGAGGGGTCAGTGAACCTGGTGCGATGACACAAGTATCAATCTCTTGTGCATCCTACTTGGTTTCACTGACGCCTTCCCTAAATGTTAATATTTGTTTGGACTGACAAAGTATGAGGCCCTTGTCATTCTTCTATTTGCTTTGGTATCTCAAAATGCCGATGATTAGAATGTTGGTCACCTATACACTTGGGGGAGGGGTAAGTGAACCTGGTGCGATGACACAAGTATCAATCTATTGTGCATCCTACTTGGTTTCACTTACTCCGTTTCCTAAATGTTAATATTTGTTCCGACCAACAATGTATGAGGCATGCCTTTTAGTTCATACTACTTGGATCGTTTTTGAATTTGCTCTTATTCGTTGCAAACATCTATGAGCGTGCACTAATGTTTCTTTGGCTTGTGCATATGTACGCAGATATGACGTGGTATGTCGTGTACAAGGGCAAGGTTCCCGGAGTCTACAACGGCTGGGAGGAGTGTCGGAGACGGGTTCACCGTTTTAGCGGTAACAGCTACAAAGGGTACACCACTAGAGCGGAGGCCGAAGACAGATACGCACGCTATCTGGCGGGAGAGAGGACGGAGCGGAGGAGGAACCGGATGAAGACCACTTTCATCGGGGCGGTGCTAGTAGTGACTCTAGCTCTCTTCTATGTGATGCTAGTTTAGATGATCGATCTTGTGCCACTACTACTCATTTGTGACTTGTAACACCGTAACTTGCATTGTAACCTCTAATGTGAATGCTTGTGAATCATGTGGGGCTAATGTGAAGAACTATGTATGGATAAGATGTGCTGTTGTTTATATGCTGTTATATATCCTGTATTGTGCTATTGTACTGTCATATACAACCTGTATAAATACCTGCCAAGATACAAAAAAAAATTCGAAATCCTAGCGAGTGGCGCACTCGTGGACCATCCGTGGCGCACTACCACTAAGTAGCGGTGGCGCACCGCTGCGGTCCGATGGCGCAACGCCCTGTGATCCTCTCCGAGACTAGCGGTGGCGCACGTACTAACGCAGCGGTGGCGCACGTCTGGAGAGAGCGGTGGCGCACGTACTAACGCAGCGGTGGCGCACCTACTAGGCTGGACCGGTGGCGCACGCAAAAGCGCAGCGGTGGCGCACCTCTTACGCACGGTGGTGGCGCATCGCCTCGACCAACGGTGGCGCACCACTTTGGAGTAGTAGTGGCGCAGCTGGTGGGCATGTCAATGGCGCACCATGCGGTGCGCCACAGGTATCTAGGCTAGTAGTGGCGCACCCCTAGTGCGCCACTACTATGTGTTAGCAGTGGCGTGATAACAGTGGCGCACCACTAGTGCGCCACTGATGGCTATATGTGGTGCGCCACTGAAAGCCTTTTTCCTAGTAGTGCATGTTTGAACATCTACTACAGTATGTGTGAACATGTATGCACTATGTGTGCTATAACTAGTATGTCTTTCAAATTTGAACCACATTTGAATAAGTTTGAAATATTTGAAATAGGGCTTTTGGCTTAAACGTTCGAAACCCAAAACGATTTCTCTTCATGCTAGATTTCATAAGACCGAGTTTAGGGTTAGGGGGTAGATACATGATTTGTCCGGTTTGAATATGTCTAAACCTTGTTTATCAACTTGAATGCTTACTATATGACATCATAAGACTATGTGCTTTTGTTTTTCATTTTTCTAATTTTTTTCTGAATTTTATGCCCATTTGAATCTTGGTCAAATCCTAGGTACGTTTGACCAAGATTTAAACAAGTTTCAAACATGAAAATTTCCATGTTTGAAACCCAAAACCACTTCTCTTCATGATTGACTTCATAAGACATAGTTTAGGGTTAGGGGTAGATATATACATGATTTTTCTGGTTTGAGTATGTCTAGACCTTGTTTATCAACTTGAATGCTTACTATATGACATAAGAAGACTATATGCTTTTTTTTTTCATTTTTCTATTTTTTTAACTTTATGCTCGTTTGAATCTTTTGGTCAAATCTTAGCTAGGTTTGACCAATATTTAAACAAGTTTAAGACATGAAAATGAAAAGGGAAGCTTGCATCCTTCTTAGTCACTCTAAAATAATTTTTTTTAGAGGTTTTTGAAATTTCCATGTTTGAAACCCAAAACCACTTCTCTTCATGATTGACTTCATAAGACAGAGTTTAGGGTTAGGGGTAGATATATACATGATTTTTTCTGGTTTGAATATGTCTAGACCTTGTTTATCAACTTTAATGCTTACTATATGACATAAGAATGCTATGTGCTTTGGTTTTTCATTCTTTTCATTTTTATGAGTTTTTACGCCCATTTGGAATCTTGGTAAAACCCTAGGTTTGACAATGATTAAAACAAGTTTAAAACATGAATATGAAAAATTAAGCATCTATCCTTCTTAAGTCACTCCAAAATTTAACTCTTTGGAGGGTTTTTCAAATTTCCATGTTTGAAACCAAAAACAACTTCTCTTCATGCATGCTTGAGTTCATAAAACAGAGTTTAGGGTTAGGGGTAGCTAGATACATGATTTTTTTGGTTTGATAATGTCTAGACCTTGTTTATCAACTTAATTGAATGCTTACTATATGACATAAGAAGTCTTCTTATGTTATATAGTAAGCATTCAATTAAGTTGATAAATAAGGTCTAGACATATTCAAACCAGAAAAATCATGTATCTACCCCCTAACCCTAAACTCTGTCTCATGAAGTCAAGCATATGAAGATATGTGGTTTTTGGTTTCAAACTTGGAAATTTTAAAAACCCTCCTAAGAGCTTCATTTTTAATGGACTAAGAAGGACGTATGCTTAATTTTTAATATTCATGTTTTAAATTTGTTTAAATCATGGTCAAACCTAGGATTTGACCAAGATTCAAATGGGCATAAAAATTCAAAATAAATCAAAATAAAGGAAAAAAACCAAGGCACATAGTCTTCTTATGTCATATAGTAAGCATTCAATTAAGTTGATAACACTACAAGAAAAGTTGCCATCGCCAACGAAGTTGAAGTCGTGCCGTGGTTGCGGGTGTACCATGGCCAACGATATTTGGTCTCTCCGTTGTGCATGTCAAAACGTTTTTTTTCTCGTTTTTGAGGCCACCTAGCCCGACGAAAACGGCCAAAACGTCGCGTATGGTGGCCCGGGACGTGGTGCATCTCGAAATCTCGGGTTCGCCGGCCGAGTCAACGCAAATCCGCACCACCGAGGGATGTAGGGCCCGGATGGCAGCCTCTCGGCATTGTTTTTTTTCTCGATCGCGCCATCTCGTTCAACGCTCTCCGATCGAGCCGTTTACGATGTAGGATCATGGGTCCCGCATGTCATCCTCTATGAACCAAAATTCTTTCTATTCTTGGATTTTTTTTTGACCCCCTGATTTCTGGCTACTTCCTTTTTCTATTGATCCCTTGCCGCCTTGGAAACGTTCGGACCGCTCGTTGCTAAATGGGACCCGCATGTCATCCTCTATGTGCAATCAACTTTCTTTTCTTGGAGTTTTCTTTGGCACCTCAAATTTGGTCACTTGCCTTTTTCTTTCGATCCCCTGCCGCCTCTCAAACGGTGATACCGATGCTGCTAAATGGGACTTGCATGTCATCCTCTATGTACTATAAAACTTTCTTTTCTTGAATTATTTTTGGCTCCTCATATTTGGTCACTTGCCTTTTTCTTTCGATCCCGTGCAGCCTCTCAAACGGTGATACCGCTGCTGCTAAATGGGACCCGCATGTCATCCTCTATGTACTACAAAACTTTCTTTTCTTGAATAATTTTTGGCTCCTCATATTTGGTCACTTGCCTTATTCTTTCGATCTCATGCCACATTTGAAACGTGGAGGAACCTGCAGGGTCATGGGACACGCATGTCATCCTCTATGTACTATAAAAGTTCATTTTCTTGGTTTTTTTGCACCCTCTGATTTTTGGCTATTTCCTTTTTCTTTTGATCCCCTGCCGCCTTTGAAACGTTGAGGACTCTGCTGGCTCATAGGTCCCACATGTCAGCCTCTATGTACAATCAAGTTTCTTTTCTTGAATTATTTTTGGATCCTGATATTTCGTCACTTTCCTTTTTCTTTCGATCTCATGCCACGTTTGAAACATTGAGGAACCTGCTGGCTCATGGGACCCGCATTTCATCCTCTATGTACAATAAAACTTTCTTTTCTTGGATTTTTTTTGGCACCTGATATTTGGTCACTTGCCTTTTTCTTTCGATCTCTTGCCGCCTTTGAAACGTTGACTAAGGCTGTCGGCTCATGGGTCCCGCATGTCATCCTCTACGACAATAAAAGTTTTCTTTCTTGGAGTTATTTTTTACCCCTAATTTCTAGCTATTTGCCTTTTTCTTTTGATCTCCTGCCCCCTCTGAATCGATGAGGACGCTGTTGGCAGGTCGGTCCCACATGTCATCCTCTATGAACAATAAAAGTTTCCTTTGATGGATTTATTTTGCACCCCTAATCAATTTCTGGATATTTCCATTTTTTCTTTTGATCCCCTGCCGCCTTGAAATCGCTGAGGATGCTGCTGCCTCATGGGTCCCGCATGTCATCCTCTCAGAACGGTAAATGTTTCTTTTCTTGGATTTTGTTGACCAAACGATTTTTGGCTTATTTTTTCTTTCGATCTCCTGCAGCCTTTAAATCGTTGAGGACGCTGCTGGCTCACGGGTCCCACATGTCAGCCTCTATGAACAATAAACGCTGAGGATGCTGCTGCCTCATGGGTCCCGCATGTCATCCTCTTATAAAGAAAATGTTTCTTTTCTTGGATTTTTTACCAATAGATTTCTGGTTTATTTTTTTTTCTTTCCATCCCCTGCCGCCTTTAAAATGTTGACGACGCTGCTGGCTCATGGGTCCCCGATGTCAGCCTCCCCGTACAACAAACATGTGATATCTTGATTATTTTGCAGACAATAAACAGTGTATTGCGCTCTGAGCTATTTCAAACGGATAAATTAAATATTTATTTTTACATAAACAAACTTATATGTTGAATATCCTTGTTTTTTTTGTTTTTGCGAAGCATAGGACTTTCCTATTTTTTTTTTGAAAATTCCGAACTTTCCTGTTTTGGAGTGGGCTGAAATTGTACGAGTCAAAAGGCCAAGCAGGATAGTTTGAAGGCCCAGATGTCCAGATGCAGCCCAATTGAAATCTTTCTTCTTGGATTTTTTTCACCCCCTGATTTCTGGCTACTTCATTTTTCTTTTGGTCCTGTGCCGCCTTGGACACGTTGAGATCGCTGCTGCAAAATGGGACCCGCATGTCATCCTCTATGTACTATAAAACTTTCTTTTCTTGAATTATTTTTGGCTCCTGATATTTGGTCACTTGCCTTTTTCTTTCGATCCCGTGCAGACTCTCAAACGGTGAGACCGCCTGTTGCTAAATGGGACCCGGATGTCATCCTCTATGTACAATCAAGTTTCTTTTCTTGAATTATTTTTGGCTCCGATATTTGGTCACTTGCCTTTTTCTTTCGATCTCATGCCACGTTTGAAACGTTGAGGAACCTGCTGGCTCATGGGACCCGCATGTCATCCTCTATGTGCTATAAAAGTTTATTTTCTTGGATTTTTTTCACCCTCGATTTTTGGCTATTTCCTTTTTATTTTGATCCCTGCCGCCTTGGAAACGTTGAGTAAGTCGCTTACTCATGGGACCCGCATGTCATCCTCTATGTACAATCAAGTTTCTTTTCTTGAATTATTTTTGGATCCCGATATTTGGTCACTTGCCTTTTTCTTTCGATCTCATGCCACGTTTGAAACGTTGAGGAACCTTCCGGCTCATGGGACCCGCATGTCATCCTCTATGTGCTATAAAAGTTTATTTTCTTGGATTTTTTTCACCCTCTGATTTTTGGCTATTTCCTTTTTCTTTTGATCCCCTGCCGCCTTGGAAACGTTGAGTAAGCTGCTGACTCATGGGACCCGCATGTCATCCTCTATGTACAATCAAGTTTCTTTTCTTGAATTATTTTTGGATCCTGATATTTGGTCACTTGCCTTTTTGTTTCGATCTCATGCCACGTTTGAAACGTTGAGGAACCTGCTGGCTCATGGGACCCGCATGTCATCCTCTATGTGCTATAAAGGTTTATTTTCTTTATTTTTTTTCACCCTCTGATTTTTGGCTATTTCCTTTTTCTTTTGATCCCCTGCCACCTTGGAAACGTTGGGTAAGCTGCTGACTCATGGGACCCGCATGTCATCCTCTATGTACAATCAACTTTCTTTTAATTTTGATCTCAAGACGCATTTGAAACGTTGAGACCGCTGCTGCTAAATGGGAACCGCATGTCATCCTCTATGTACAATAAAGTTTCTTTTCTTGGATTATCTTTGGCTCCTGATATTTTGTCACTTGCCTTTTTCTTTCGATCTCATGCCGCCTTTGAAACGTTGAGTAAGCTGCTAGCTCATGGGTCCCGCATGTCATCCTCTACGAACAATAAAAGTTTTCTTTCTTGGAGTTATTTTTGATCCCTAATTTCTGGCTATTTGCCTTTTTCTTTTGATCTCCTGCCCCCTTTGAAACGACGAGGACGCTGTTGGCAGGTCGGTCCCACATGTCATCCTCTATGAACATTAAATGTTTCTCACATGGCTCCTGATATTTGGTCACTTGCCTTTTTCTTGCGATCTCATGCCACGTTTGAAACGTTGAGGAACCTGCAGGCTCATGGGACCCGCATGACAAGGGATTAGCTTGTCAATGCCTACAGATTGTAGACTAGGGTTTTGCTAGATGTAGAGGGCAAGTAGATCTCGAAGGTTTCAGCCAAAAAGTACTCGACGATGTAAAAACTGGGGTTTGAGAGACAAT
>NC_061509.1:607979-633664 GCF_022539505.1 Lolium rigidum | reverse complement strand
ACAAAAAACAAAACAAAAGAAGCCTTTACAGCGCTCAGCATACACTACTAGGAATAAGTTTATAGACGGATTTATTACCGCTGGCAAGTCCGTTTCGAGGCGGCCGGCGGTAAATTACTGCCGGCGAGCTGGTTTGGTACCGTCGGCGAGTTGGGACCGAAATCGCCGGGGGTAAGTTGGACCAAGAGCACCCAGATGAACTTCCCATTACCGCCAGCGATTTGGCCCCGAAAATGTCGGCGGTAACTTCAATACCACCAGCAAGAACGATTTATTTTCGTCGGGGGTAAACTGGACCGGTGTGAACGAGTTAGACCGAATTTACCGCCGGCTTTTGCAGCTGAAACTCGTCGGGGGTATTTGGCCAAGCTACCCCTTCCACCCCGCACATATCCCACTCCGTCTCCTCCCCAATCCCCACTTCTCTTCCCCATCCTGTCGGCGGCCACCCAAGCCCCTCCTCCTTCGCCTCTAGCCACCACCTCCCTCTTCTCTCCCCCGCACCCCAACCTCTCTCTCTCTCACTCCTGCAGCCCCTCCCCCTCGTTCCCACGACGAACCCTATCCCGGGTGCTCGATTCACGTTGGATGGTATCTGGTCCGGGGCGGCGGATCTTGGCGCTGGTTCGTTCGCCGTTCGGTTGATGTCGGCGCGATCCCGCCTCCACTGGTCCACCGGCGATGACGAGGACTAGATCGCGCTGCGCCTCCAGTCCCAGCTCATGGGTCCCAGCTCATGGTCGCGCTGCCCCTGCCCCACGACGTCGTCTCCGTCGATCTGAAGCCGGCCAAGGACGGGGACGGGGTCGGGGTGGAGATGCGGATCATCGGGGAGAAGGAGGCGGCTGCGCTCCGTACGTCCGAGGTGGCGCGGACGCTTCCGGATCCACGTAGACCGCCGGCGGCGGCGGCTGGTCGTTCTTGCGCGACTCATCGGATCCAACCTCACGCCCGCGCCGGCTGCTGATTGAGCCGTCGCCGCAGGCGTGCCTGTGCTTGCCGACCACTGGCGTTCTGTCACCGCGCTCAGCCTATGCAACTGCGGCCTCATGGTGAATCCATCATCCATTCATCCTATTCTAATCCAAAAACTTTCGAGACCTCCTCGTTGTTATCCATGCATAGCTGCTTAATTGGCAGCATATGCTAAGAATTGAATCCAATGACAAGTACTATGGGAATGTTAATTTTGTTTTCTTAACAAATGAGTTATATCCAAGTTGTTGAGAATTGAATCCAAAGATACTGTGTGATATTCTGGTAATTACTACTTCAAATGTATAAGACACATTGGTTTGTCAGCAGGTGTTGCAGAGAAGACAACACGCTGCATCGACCATTTTCTGGGGTACCTTGAGGGCATAGAGCAAGTTTATTTACACAATTGTAATTTAATAGTTGTAATTTACTACTATTTGATTGTTCAACTATAAGTTAATTACTAGTGGAAAACGGGGCAATAGGCCCGGTCCATTTGGACCTTTAGACCCGGTTCCCGAACCGGAACCAACTAGGCAGGACAATAGATGGTACTAATTAAGATTAATTGTGAAAATTTGTTATCGTACACGAGTGTGGTGTATTTGGGCATCCCCACCCTTGGGACAGGACATGTCACGCATGAAGGTGCAGACGTAGTATCCACATAAGTTATTCCCTTGTTCCTGCCTCATACACTTTACGAAAAAATAGTTCGATCAAACTAATAATCAAGCATCGTATTGAAAGTAAATATCATATATAAAGTTTCACGGACATAGCTATATATATAGTACTACTTACGGGGTAATCTCTAAATGTAAGCTCCGGTTTCCATTTACCGGAACAGTATTGATGAACCGTTTCCAAGCCCTGCCGGCAAAAAATAATGAGTAAATGAGTAATTGATTAGTTGATGATATCTTCGAATTAGAGCAGATGAAGATGCCAATACGAAATTGATTGAAACTACCTACGGAGGATGGCAGCCATGTCCGCCCATTCCGCATATTCTTTACGTTTCGAGTCCATGACGTTTACGACTCCAAGGTGAAGATCAATGATTAGGAGAATAAAGTGGAAGGTGCACAAGCATAGCTCAATGATTACGAGAATAAAGTGGAAGGTGCACAAGCATAATGTATGTTATATATAACACTCACTTGAAGTTGTAGGGAAAGAATATATCCTCTTTATCGCTTGCTTCTCTAAAAACATTACGATGTTGTCCTCTGTGTCCTTAGAGTACTCGTCGAACCGTAACTTCATGAAGCTGTGTTTGGGTCTATGAACCCCGGCGGTAGGAGCTTGCCTCTTTTGTATTCCAGCTTCTTCATTCTGCATAATTAAATGTATAGCGTACACAAAGAATATAATAAGGATAATTGTTAGTGCAAATGAATGAGCTACAAACTTAATTACACAAATAAATCACTTACGAGCGGTAGCAGCGATAACAGCTTTGTCGAGGGCGTCTTGATTGAATAAGCTGAAACAGTTCTTCTATCTCAAGGTTTATCTCGTCTTCCCCGGAAGTAATGCTCATCTCTAAGATACACCGTGAGGTAGCTTTCACTTCTTCGACAGGCTTTCGGGTACCATTCATGCAACCTTCGCATACGAGTCCCTAGACGCGCGAGCTCGTCCGGGTTTGACGAGATCTTTTCCGTATCTATACGTGTTTACCACTTGAGCCGTTGGATAGTAATCTTCGTACTCAGCGATGCTCCACGAGCTCTAGCCGCCCGTTCGATCATCGATGCCGTCTCTGGATCATGATATGGCTCCACGATGAAGTGGGGTGCGGCACGAATGTCCTCGTTGTCCAAGGCTGGGCGACTTTTTGCTTCTTTGCTCGCTCTAGAGGACTGTCCAAGAGAGCGGTCATAATCAGCTCTCGGCTCAGGTCTCTTCATTCTCGTCTCGGCAAAGTGCTTCACGCGTGCTGCGGTGGAATAAACATCTTCTTCGGCGCAAGAAACGCCTTTTGCTCTTCGGTCTGCTCATGTGGTAACAACTGCGGAGTACGTGCCCTCATTGGAGTTGATGATCTCTTCGGAGCTGTAGGAGGTGCCTCGGACCGCTTCCTCTTTTGCTTAAGTGGAGGCGGCGGAGTCTCTGACGAGGCGAGGAGGAGGAGGAGGCGGCGGAGTATTTTCACGCGGAGCGGGCGGGTCATGGATAGGGGAATCATCATCGCGCACGGGGAGAATCATCACGCGGAGGAGACTCAGGTGGCGGAGGAGGCGGAGGTGGCATGCTTGTTGGCTTCTCACTGGAAACACAATGTTCTCCTTCCGCCATTGCACGGTGGTTCTACGGGCTTCTCCCGGTTCTTTGATTTCCCCATCTTCACCTGCGGGGTGCTCAAGCACCAACCCCTCATAATCTCTCATCACTTCATCCACCATCACAACAACAAAGTCGTCTTGGACCGAACGGCAATGGTAAGACCTTGTAGGTAAGAGGATGCCGACCGCCGCCTTGAAGGATAGGTTGAAAACTTTAACATGCAGCTCACAAGGACGGCTCTCGGTGAGATCATGCACGGGGGTAGCGAGGAGGCTCGACCACCTGGTCATCATCATCATCATCCACCTGTCGAGAGGAAGCCACGCTGCTTTTCCGGTGTGGTTGAGATTGCGGCGGGGCGATGGCATTGAGCAATGCGGGATCTACGGCCTGCCCACGAGCCATCCGAGATGTAAGTACTTGGGTTACCATGGTTAATTGGGCTTTCATGGTGCTCATACCCTCCTCTAAGTTAGCCGGGCGGTCTGTTTCCCTTGCCTTCCTCCTCTCATGGCTTTTATCGGGAAATCTCTTCCTTTCCGCGGGAAAGCCATACTTCCACGGAACGGAGCCTTACGTGCCTCGTGTTCGTCCGCCGTGTTCTTTGTTCCCAAGGGCGCGTGTCGGCTCATCGTTCTCTCTTTCGGGCTGGAACAACCCCGCCTCCACGTCCCTATGTGCTCTTTCCGGGGCATCAATGGGAACCTTCGGATGAGCTTTCTTATAGATGCACTTCCCTGTTTACGGATGCAACGTTCCCCCAATCCCGTAGAACCACTCCTTGCACCGTTCGATCCAACCGTGTGTCCCTAATCTGATCCCTTTCTTGGTCGGTTCCGCCTCGGCTGCTTGCCACTTAGGACGGTTAGCCCTGTATCCACTGGACCCGGAATTTGGTGATATAGCTTCAACGCAGCATTTGCCTTATTTATTTCCGACCTTCTCTTAAATTCTTCGACTCCGTGCTTGTACTTCACGAATTCTTCCCGGTGAGTTTTTACCTTCTCATTGTCCGGAGTCTTCTTTATCTTGATAAGGCGGCGCAATCTTTTCTTGTGGCTCTTGAATAGTTCGGCCATCTTCTTCTTGCCAAACTCGCGGAGGGCCTGCTCCATCTTGGCCTTTTCAGCGTCACCCCCTCTTCGGGTACTATGTTGAAATGTGACATGAGCTTGTCCATAATGCTGTTTTTGGCTACATCATCGATATAAAGACCTTGACCTTCTTCCTCTGCAGACGAGCACTAGTCCCTTCGGCTTGTTCCATTCTCGAACGGTGATCGGGACATGGTCCCTAACAAGCACTCCGCATTGAGCTATAAATGCCTTTGCACCTTTCTCTGGAGCAATCGGTTTACCATCCTTAGCGATGTGGGTGATGTCGTGCCTAACACCGTCGTCCAACTTTTTGGCCGGGCCTCGCTTCCTCGACTTTACGGAAGAAGTGCTCGATCCGGAGGGCTAAAAAAGAAATAATTCATAGTCGGTACAATTTAATTAGTTAATGCATCTAGTCGATCAACAGCGGCTTAATTAGTTTATATACCTCGGTGATAACTACGAGTTCGGGAGCCATTATGATGATCTTGTTCCTCACCGGCGCCACTAGGATCTTCTTCCTCAATATTCTCCGCTCCCTCACCGGAGTCATTCAAATAAGTTGCGGTGACATCGTCACCGCCATCATCTGGAATAACGTCGTCGTCGCGATCATCCGAGTACCGTTTGCTATGAGGTTCTCCATGAAATTTTCTTCAAATTCATCTCTTGTCCATGCTTTCTACAACGACCCGCAAGCTATACATATATAGGAACCATCATATGATCAAATTAAGGATAATGCGGAAAACTGAAAATGGAGTTACATATGTAGTTCTTAACTAAGGATCGATAATATAGTGCTGAAAGCGAGATAGTGCGATTACATGCATACATAGATCGGGTTCATGTTTATTTAACCCTAATACATATCAATCACTACTACAACCACTCAACCGCGCGAGACCGGGTCCTAGAGGGCGCCGGCCGGGTCTCGAGCCGCGGCTGGGTGTACCCCCAAAGCCACGGAACAACAACGGGAGCATAGCTAACATGAGATCCCCGCATAACGCTCCATCCGGTCCTATACATGTTGTCTAACGCGTACATGTAACGGCGAACGTGCTGGTCCTCCGCTTCAATGCGCTGAGCTACCTCCTCCGGCGGGGCCGGCTCCTCTGAAACGACCGTGGCCCATAAGACCTCCACCAAAGAATATCCGGGTCGACAACGGGACCCGGATTCCGCACTGAGGTGCGCGACCCGGAAGCTAAGACCTCCCCAGTGCCACCCCGGCGGAGCCCAGTCCCGGACCTCCCCCATCTGCTCCATCTCCTCTAGAAGAGTCAGACCACGGCGCGGCGGCTGTCGCGGCATCGTAGCTACGAAAACAAATCATATATGTACTAATATGAATTAAAAAACATGATATTGTGCTAAATAAAAAAACTTCACTACTTTTGTACTAACGCCGCGTTCCTCTCCTCTCGTTCTTCTCTCTATTTTGGGGGCGGTAGCGGGAATTGAACGACCGTATTTTGGGGGCGCCGGCAGGGGCGTCGACACTACCGGCACCGCCACGGACTCGGCGCTCCTCCTCTCGCTCTTCTCTCTATTTCGCGACCCTACTATGTCGCGGCGGCACCGGCAGGGACGCCGGCACTACCGGAGATGGTGGCGGTCGGCCGGTGGTGGCACTAACATAGGGGTATGGTGGCGGCACTAATTAACATATAGGGGTGCCGGCACTACGGGAGTATGGTGGCGGCACTAACATATGGTGGTGGCGGCACTAACATGCTAACAAAATTATTTACTAATTAACTAGCCTAACTAACAAATTATATATCTAATTATCTAATATAACAAATTATATATCTAATATACATACACTATGTATTACAAGGATGTAAAATTGTCAATATTTTTGAATTTCTTGGTAATACATACACTATCTAATACATACACTATGTAAGAATTTCTTGGTTTATCAAATGATGATACATAGTGCAATATGGTCAGAACAAATTTGATGTCAAATTTGATAATTAAGAAACAAAAAAAATAAAAAAGGCCGGGTGGCCGGGGCTCTCACCTTGCTTGCCGGCGGAGAGGAGGCGCGCGGCGGTGGAGGATCGAGGACGCGGCCGACGCGGGCGGAGAGAGGAGGCGGCGGCGGGCGTGGAGGAAGCGGCCGGCGGTGGAGGAGTCGGCGACGGCGGGCGGAGCGCGGGCGGCGGCGGAGACGGCCGGCACGCGCGCGGCGTCGGGAGAGAGGAGAGGGGCGGCGCGCGGCGGCGGTGGCGGTGCGCGAGGCGGAGGGCGGTGGCGGTGGTGCGCGCGGCGGTGGCGATTCGCGGCGGAGGCGGTGGCGGGCGGGGCAGCCTGGCGGCGCTGTGGTCTCCTCCTCGCGCGATTGATTTGCGCGAGGAAGGAGACGAGCAGTTATAATCCCCCCCTTTGGACCCGGTTCGTTTTACAAACCGGGACCAAAGGCCCCCCTTTGGACCCGGTTTGTAATACAAACCGGGTCCAAAGGCCATTTTCTGCTGCGTTTTCGCTGCGCGCGCAAAAGGCCTTTAGTCCCGGTTTGTATTACAAACCGAGTCCAAAGGCCAATTTTTTAAAAAATTTCATTCCCGCCTTATTTCAAATCAAAAAAAACACGTGCGCCGCCACCGCCACCGCCGTGTGCTGGCCACCGCCGCCACCGCCACCGCCGTGTGCGGCCACCGCCACCGCCGCCGCCATGTGCCGGCCACCGCCGCCATGCCACACGTGTCCACCGCCGCCTCCGCCATGCCACACGTGTCCACCGCCGCCTCCGCCATGTGCTGGCCACCGCCGCCACCGCCCCCGCCGTGTGCGGCCACCGCCACCGCCGCCACCGCCGTGTGCCGGCCACCACCGTCCACCGCCACCGCCGTGTGCCGGCCACCGCCGCCACCGCCACCGCCGTGTGCACCGCGCCACCACCGCCACCGCCACCGCCATGTGCGGCCACCGCCGCCACCGCCACCGCCGTGTGCCGGCCACCACCGTCACCGCCATGTACGGCCACCGCCGCCGGTGCCACACGTGTCCCTTCCCCGTGCCACGTGTCCCTCCGCCGTGCCACACGTGTCGCTTACCCGTCGACGCCGTCGTGCGGCGTGTAGCCACCGCTTCCACGTGCCTCGCCCCGCCGACGCCGGCGTGCGGCGTGTGTAGCCGTGGCTTACACGTGCCATGCCCCGCGTGCGCTATATAGAGCGACGAGTGCGGGCGCAACCGAGACGTCGCCACCGCCTCCGCTCATTCATCTCCGGGATGCCTCCACGTCGTCGAGGGCGTCCGGTTTCCGTGGCGTTCGAGTGCGTCCGAGCGGTAGGTTCACGCGCCGAGATACGCGCCGGTGGCTTCCGCCTCACCCTCGGCACGTACAACACGCCGGAGCTGGCGGCGCGCGCTTACGACGCGGCGGCGTGGCGCTTTCGGCGGCTAGGGCGAGACATGAACTTCCCGGATGTTGAATCGCTAGAGGAGGCGGAGTTCCTCGCGCCGCCGCCGTGCCTCGTCGGCGACGAGGACCGTCGCCGGCACCGCCGAGTGCAGCGCGGGATCGCCATCGCCGAGCGCGACGAGCGGTTGATGCGCCGGTGGAGGGCGCGGTTCCCCAACGATGCCGACAACACCGACGCGTTCTTTGCTAACCTTAGGAGCACAACGCAGGTCCGACGGGCGCCACCGTCGGGCCGTCGCCGCCTTCGAGCTCGAGAACCCGAATACAACTTGGACCGAAAACGACCCTCGGTGGGAGGACATTTGGACGGAGACAACCTCCGACGACGAGTAGAGACTAGACTAGTAATTTATCTATTTTATTGTAATTTCAATAAAGTCGATGTCGTGTTGGTTTTGTTCAATAAAGTGGTTGACACGAAATTTATTACGATTGAACTGAAATTAAAGTACAGAGCTCCTCGGAGAAAAGTTTCCCGCCACATACATGGAATTAAAGTACGAGCTCAACTGAAAATTAATTAAGATACATCACCAGATTCGACTGTTCTAGTCATTCGGTCATACTCGTGCCTAGCCCTATAGTACTCGCCACTTGTAGTCGTCGTAGTCGCCGTCATCATCGTCGGCGGCATCGGGGTCGCGGTAGTCGAACCTCGACGGGAGAGCACGCGTGGGATGGGACTGAGGGTAGCGCAGGCGGGGGCCACGGTAGGCCATGACGCCCTGGAGAGTCCGGCCGCACCACCACAGCCGACGGCCGGCCTCGTTGAAGTCCGAAGGAGGCGGGCCGCCCTCCTCGTGCACGGCAAGCGCCCTCTCACGCCGATTGATGAAGAAGCTTTCCCAAGTCGGGAAGTAGTCGGGATGCCACGGGGATTCCTCCGCTGCTGCGGCGTGAGCTCGAAGTAGTAGTGGTTCGTGATGGCCATCTCGCGCGCCACACCTAGAGGGACGAGGAGGGACCGGTACGCCTCCGACGCTCGGCAACCAGCCGGTCGGGACACGGTAGCCCGGCGGGCGAGGGGTAGTTCGACGCGCAAAGCGCCTCCGCCTCCCGGAGGGTTAGAATACGATGGAAGCCATGGGACGAGTGATGAGGTTTGCGAGATATGAGTCTAGATGTGATATGTAAATGGAGGCCAAGCCTACATATATATATAGTGAAAAAATTGGCGGGAGGACGAGGCGGGAAGCGGTGGAAAGCGCGGGAAGAAAAATAGGCGGGAACGCGGTGGAAAGCGCGGGAAGAAAAATAGGCGGGAACGCGGTGGCACCGAAAACATTAGTCCCGGCTGGTGGGTAAGATCATTTTGTCATATCTAACAAAGTGTCGGTGAGATAAAGACGTGGGTACCTTTGTTTTGTGGTCATCTAACAAAGATTGCTCGGTGGGATAAAGACGTGTGGGTAACCTTTAGTCCGGCTGGTGGGTACAACCGGGACGAAAGATCCTTTTTTGTCATCTAACAAAACTATCGGTGGGATAAGGACGTGTGGGTAACCTTTAGTCCCGGCTGGTGGGTACAACCGGGACTAAAGATGTCGGCAGGATAAGAACGCATGGGTGGACGCCTTGCTCGATGAGATAAAGCATGTAGCGCACGACGCCCTGTCGAGTAGAAGCGGTGCTTGTGCCTATAAAAGGAGCATCGATACGGCTTGCCAAGCGGATCAACAAGCCAAGCAGAGATTCATTCCCATGGATTGGAAAATCTCCCGTGGCGCAGCTTCTCGAAGATGTTGTTGGTGCACACGCCCTACGGCATCTTCGGAAGCTGCGCCTCGGAATTTTCCCTGCAAGCCCGTGAACGACTACATCTCCTCTAACGGTGTTGGGGAAAGGGTTGGGAAATCTCCCGTGGCGCAACTTCTCGAAGATGTCGTTGGTGCACAAGCCTTACGGCATCTTCGGAAGTTGCTCCTCGGAATTTTTTCCTGCAAGCCCCTGAACGACTACATCTCCTCTAATAGTGTTGGGGAAAGGGTTGGGAAATCTCCCGTGGCGCGGTTTCTCGAAGATGTTGTTGGTGCACATGCCCTACGGCATCTTCGGAAACTGCGCCTCGGAATTTTTCCCCTGCAAACCCGTGAACGACTACATCTCCTCTATATATATGGTACAAAAAGCCAACCACATTGATACGTCTCCAACGTATCGATAATTTCTTGTGTTCCATGCCACATTATTGATGTTATCTACATGTTTTATGCACACTTTATGTCATATTCGTGCATTTTCTGGAACTAACCTATTAACAAGATGCCGAAGTGCCAGTTCCTGTTTTCTGCTGTTTTTGGTTTCTGAAATCCTAGTAACGAAATATTCTCGGAATCGGACGAAATCAACGCCAAAGTTCCTATTTTACCCGGAAGCCTCCAGAACACACGAGAACCGCCGAGAGAAGGGAGGCGGGGCCACCAAACCCTACCCCGGCGCGGCCAAGGGGGGCGCCCCCTAGGGTGTGGGCCCCCTTCGACCTTCTGCGCCGCCTCTCCGCCTATAAAGAGCCCCTGGATCGGAAAACCCGAGACGAATTGACGAAACCCACGAAAACCTTCCGGAGCCGCCGCCATCGCGAAGCCAAGATCCGGGGACAGGATCTCTGTTCCGGCACCCTGCCGGAGCGGGGAAGTGCCCCGGAAGGCTTCTCCATCGACACCGCTGCCATCTCCACCGCCATCTCCATCACCGCTGCTTGCTCCCATGAGGAGGGAGTAGTTCTCCATCGAGGCTCGGGGCTGTACTCGGTAGCTATGTGGTTCATCTCTCTTCCATGTACTTCAATACAATGATCTCATTGAGATTCATATGAGTTTGTATCACAATTTATCTATGTGCTACTCTAGTGATGTGTTATTAAAGTAGTTTTATTCCTCCTACATGTGTGCAAAGGTGACAGTGCGTGCACCATGTTAGTACTTGGATTATGCTATGATCATGATCTCTTGAAGATTGCGAAGTTAACTATTGCTATGATAATATTGATGCGATCTATTCCTCCTACATATGCATGAAGGTGACAGTGTGCATGCTATGCTAGTACTTGGTTTAGTCTGTTGATCTATCTTACACTAAAGGTTACTAAAACATGAGCATTATTGTGGAGCTTGTTAACTCCGGCATTGAGGGTTCGTGTAATCCTACGCAATGTGTTCATCATCCAACAAAAGTGTAGAATATGCATTTATCTATTCCGTTATGTGATCAATGTTGAGAGTGTCCACTAGTGAAAGTGTAATCCCTAGGCCTTGTTCCTAAATACTGCTGAGTTACTACTTGCTTGTTTCTTGTTTTACTGTGTTACTACTACTACAATACTACCACCATCAACTACACGCCAGCAAGCACTTTTCTGGCACCGTTGCTACTGCTCATACTTATTCATACCACCTGTATTTCACTATCTCTTCGCCGAACTAGTGCACCTATCAGGTGTGTTGGGGACACAAGAGACTTCTTGCTTTGTGGTTGCAGGGTTGCATGAGAGGGATATCTTTGACCTCTTCCTCCCTGAGTTCGATAAACCTTGGGTATCCACTTAAGGGAAACTTGCTGCTGTTCTACAAACCTCTGCTCTTGGAGGCCCAACACTGTCTACAAGAATAGAAGCTGCCGTAGACATCAAGCACTTTTCTGGCGCCGTTGCCGGGGAGGAAAGGTAAAAAGGCACTCATACTACGGTCCCAGGTAAAGTATTTTTCTGGCGCCGTTGTGTGTGTGCTCGAAGCTATTTCCTTTAGATCCTGCAATTGCATCTTGTTGTTTCTTGTTTACACTAGTTTGGCATAATGTATAAGAGTGAGCTTCTTGTTCTATTTCCTGATTTAAAACTTGGATTGTTTGATGCGAAAATTAAAAAACCTATGAAATCTTATTTGCATGCTGGTAGTAATATTAGTATGAACGCTTTGAACACCATTGTTGATAATGATATAGAAAGTTCTAAGCTTGGGGAAGTCTGGTTTTCATGATATTTTTAGTCCCCCAAGCATTGAGGAGAAAATTTTCTTTGATGATACTTTGCCTCCTATTTATGATGATTATAATGATAGTGGTCTTTTGGTGCCACCTACTATGGAGAGTAAATTTTGTTGTGATTATACTATGCCTCCTACACTTGATGAGAATAATAATGATAGCTACTTTGTTGAATTTGCTCCCACTACAACTAATAAAATTAACTATGCCTATGTGGAGAGTAATTATTTTATGCATGAGACTCATGATAAGAATGCTTTATGTGATAGTTATATTGTTGAGTTTGCTCATGATACCACTGGATATTATTATGAGAGAGGAAAATATGGTTGTAGAAATTTTCATGTTACTAAAATGCCTCTCTATGTGCTGAAATTTTTGAAGCTACACTTGTTTTATCTTCCTATGCTTGTTATTTTGCTCTTCATGAACTTGTTTATTTACAAGATTCCTATGCATAGGAAGCATGTTAGACTTAAATGTGTTTTTAATTTGCCTCTTGATGCTCTCTTTTGCTTCACATACTATCTCTTGCGAGTGCATCATTAAAACTAGCTGAGCCCATCTTAATGGCTATAAAGAAAAGAACTTCTTGGGAGATAACCCATGTGTTATTTTACTACAGTACTTTGTTTTATATTTGTGTCTTGGAAGTTGCTTACTACTGTAGCAACCTCTCCTTATCTTAGTTTTGTGTTTTGTTGTGCCAAGTAAAGTCTTTGATAGTAAAGTAAGTACTAGATTTGGATTACTGCGCAGAAACAGATTTCTTTGCTGTCACGAATCTGGGTCTAATTCTCTGTAGGTAACTCAGAAAATTATGCCAATTTACGTGAGTGATCCTCGGATATGTACGCAACTTTCATTCAATTTGAGCATTTTCGTTTGAGCAAGTCTGGTGGCCTAATAAAATCCATCTTTACGGACTGTTCTGTTTTGACAGATTCTGCCTTTTATTTCGCATTGCCTCTTTTGCTATGTTGGATGAATTTCTTTGATCCATTAATGTCCAGTAGCTTTATGCAATGTCCAGAAGTGTTAAGAATGATTGTGTCACCTCTGAACATGTTAATTTTTATTGTCCACTAACCCTCTAATGAGTTGTTTCGAGTTTGGTGTGGAGGAAGTTTTCAAGGGTCAAGAGAGGAGGATGATATACTATGATCAAGGAGAGTGAAAGCTCTAAGCTTGGGGATGTCCCGGTGGTTCATCCCTGCATATATCAAGAAGACTCAAGCGTCTAAGCTTGGGGATGCCCAAGGCATCCCCTTCTTCATCGACAACATTATCAGGTTCCTCCCCTGAAACTACATTTTTATTCGGCCACATCTTATGTGCTTTACTTGGAGCGTCTGTGTGCTTTTGTTTTTTGTTTTTGTTTGAATAAATTGGATTACATCATGCTTGTGTGGGAGAGAGACACGCTCCGCTGGTTCATATGAACACATGTGTTCTTAGCTCATAATATTCATGGCGAAGTTTCCTCTTCGTTAAATTGTTATATGGTTGGAATTGGAAAATGATACATGTAGTAATTGCTAAAAATGTCTTGGGTAATGTGATACTTGGCAATTGTTGTGCTCATGTTTAAGCTCTTGCATCATATGCTTTGCACCCATTAATGAAGAAATACATAGAGCATGCTAAAATTTGGTTTGCATATTTGGTTTCTCTAAGGTCTAGATAATTTCTAGTATTGAGTTTGAACAACAAGGAAGACGGTGTAGAGTCTTATAATGTTTTCAATATGTCTTTTATGTGAGTTTTGTCTGTACCGTTCATCCTTGTGTTTGTTTCAAATAAGCCTTGCTAGCCTAAACCTTGTATCGAGAGGGAATACTTCTCATGGATCCAAAATACTTGAGCCAACCACTATGCCATTTGTGTCCACCATACCTACCTACTACATGGTATTTCTCCGCCATTCCAAAGTAAATTGCTTGAGTGCTACCTTTAAACAATTCAAAATTTATTACCTCTTATTTGTGTCAATGTTTTATAGCTCATGAGGAAGTATGTGGTGTTTATCTTTCAATCTTGTTGGGCAACTTTCACCAATGGACTAGTGGCTTCATCCGCTTATCCAATAATTTTGCAAAAAGAGCTGGCAATGGGATTCCCAGTCCCAAATTAATTAACCAAAAAAAGGCACTCCTCCATGGTATGTGATTGTTGGACGGCACCCGAAGGATTCGGCTAGCCATGGCTTGTGTAAGCAAAGGTTGGGAGGAGTGTCATCATAATAAAACTAAAATAAAAAGGTACTCCTTCATGGTATGAGATTGTTGGCGAGGCACCCGAGGATTCGGTTTGCCATGGTTTGTGAAAGAAAGGTTGGAAGGAGTGCCATCCAAAAACAAAATAAAATGGGAGCCGCTCTTTGAAGGTTTGTCCGGCAAGGGGTTAGAGTACCCGCTACCATTCGTTGACAACAACATACACCTCTCAAAACTTTACTTTTATGCTCTCTTTATGTTTTCAAAATCAAAGCTCTAGCACAAATATAGCAATCGATGCTTTCCTCTTTGAAGGACCATTCTTTTACTTTTATTGTTGAGTCAGTTCACCTATTTCTCTCCACCTCAAGAAGCAAACACTTGTGTGAAGCTGTGCATTGATTCTTACATATTTGCATATTGCATTTGTTATATTGCTTTGCATTGACAATTATCCATGAGATATACATGTTATAAGTTGAAAGCAACCGCTGAAACTTAATCTTCTTTTGTGTTGCTTCAATACCTTTACTTTGAATTATTGCTTTATGAGTTAACTCTTATGCAAGACTTATTGATGCTTGTCTTGAAGTGCTATTCATGAAAAGTCTTTGCTTTATGATTCACTTGTTTACTCATGTCATACACATTGTTTTGATCGCTGCATTCTCTACATATGCTTTACAAATAGTATGATCAAGATTATGATGGCATGTCACTCCAGAAATTATCCTTGTTATCGTTTTACCTGCTCGGGACGAGCAGAACTAAGCTTGGGGATGCTGATACGTCTCCAACGTATCGATAATTTCTTGTGTTCCATGCCACATTATTGATGTTATCTACATGTTTTATGCACACTTTATGTCATATTCGTGCATTTTCCGGAACTAACCTATTAACAAGATGCCGAAGTGCCGGTTCATGTTTTCTGCTGTTTTTGGTTTCGAAATCCTAGTAACGAAATATTCTCGGAATCGGACGAAATCAACGCCAAAGTTCCTATTTTACCGGAAGCCTCCGGAACACACGAGAACCGCCGGAGAAGGGAGGCGGGGCCACCAAACCCTACCCGGCGCGGCCAAGGGGGCGCCCCCTAGGGTGTGGGCCCCCTTCGACCTTCCTGCGCCGCCTCTCCGCCTATAAAGAGCCCCGGATCAGAAAACCCGAGACGAATTGACGAAACCCACGAAAACCTTCCGGAGCCGCCGCCATCGCGAAGCCAAGATGCGGGGGACAGGATCTCCGTTCGGCACCCTGCCGGAGCGGGGAAGTGCCCCGGAAGGCTTCTCCATCGACACCGCTGCCATCTCCACCGCCATCTCCATCACCGCTGCTTGCTCCCATGAGGAGGGAGTAGTTCTCCATCGAGGCTCGGGGCTGTACCGGTAGCTATGTGGTTCATCTCTCTTCCATGTACTTCAATACAATGATCTCATTGAGATTCATATGAGTTTGTATCACAATTTATCTATGTGCTACTCTAGTGATGTGTTATTAAAGTAGTTTTATTCCTCCTACATGTGTGCAAAGGTGACAGTGCGTGCACCATGTTAGTACTTGGATTATGCTATGATCATGATCTCTTGAAGATTGCGAAGTTAAATATTGCTATGATAATATTGATGCGATTTATTCCTCCTACATATGCATGAAGGTGACAGTGTGCATGCTATGCTAGTACTTGGTTTAGTCTGTTGATCTATCTTACACTAAAGGTTACTAAAACATGAGCATTATTGTGGAGCTTGTTAACTCCGGCATTGAGGGTTCGTGTAATCCTACGCAATGTGTTCATCATCCAACAAAAGTGTAGAATATGCATTTATCTATTCTGTTATGTGATCAATGTTGAGAGTGTCCACTAGTGAAAGTGTAATCCCTAGGCCTTGTTCCTAAATACTGCTGAGTTACTACTGCTTGTTTACTGTTTCATTGTGTTACTACTACTACAATACTACCACCATCAACTACACGCCGGCAAGCACTTTTATCGGCACCGTTGCTACTTGCTCATACTTATTCATACCACCTGTATTTCACTATCTCTTCGCCGAACTAGTGCACCTATCGGGTGTGTTGGGGACACAAGAGACTTCTTGCTTTGTGGTTGCGGGGTTGCATGAGAGGGATATCTTTGACCTCTTCCTCCCTGAGTTCGATAAACCTTGGGTATCCACTTAAGGGAAACTTGCTGCTGTTCTACAAACCTCTGCTCTTGGAGGCCCAACACTGTCTACAAGAATAGAAGCTCCCGTAGACATCAGCGGCTCTGGAAGGTTTTCCGTATCGTGGTTCTTCGCATCAGGGGTTTCGCGACGGAGGCTTTAAGTAGGCGGAAGGGCGGCGCAGGAGGGTCGAAGGGGTGGCCACACCATAGGGCGGCGCGGCCAGGGCCTGGGCCGCGCCGGCCTATGGTCTGGGTGGCCTGTGGCCCCCCTCTGGTCCTTCTCGGGTGTTCTGGATGCTTCCGGTGAAAATAGGAACCCGGGTCTTCATTTCGTCCGATTCGAGAATATTTCGTTACTAGGATTTCGAAACCAAAAACAGCGAGAAAACAGACAAGCGGCACTTCGGCATCTTGTTAATAGGTTAGTTCCAGAAAATGCACGAATATGACATAAAGTGTGCATAAAAAATGTAGGTATCATCAATAATGTGGCATGGAACACAAGAAATTATCGATACGTCGGAGACATATCAGCATCCCCAAGCTTAGTTACGCTCGTCCCGAGCGGAGTAAAACGATAACAAAGATAATTTCTTGAGTGACATGCCATCATAAACTTGATCATATTGTAAACATATGTAATGAATGCAACGATCAAAACAATGGTAATGACATGAGTAGACAAGTGAATCATAAAGCAAAGACTTTTCATGAATAGTACTTTCAAGACAAGCATCAATAAGTCTTGCATAAGATTTAACTCATAAAGCAATAATTCAAAGTAGAGGCATTGAAGCAACACAAAGGAAGATGAAGTTTCAGCGGTTGCTTTCAACTTATAACATATATATCTCATGGATAATTGTCAATGCAAAGCAATATAACAAATGCAATAAGCGAGTATGTAAGAATCAATGCATAGTTCACACAAATGTTTGCTTCTTGAGGTGGAGAGAGATAGGTGAACTGACTCAACATAAAAGTAAAAAGAATGACCCAAATATTACATCTAGATCCTTGACCATACCAAATATATCAACACCATCACGATGGGGAGGCTTCCTCCGGTGATCGGTGATACGTCTCCAACGTATCGATAATTTCTTGTGTTCCATGCCACATTATTGATGTTATCTACATGTTTTATGCACACTTTATGTCATATTCGTGCATTTTACGGAACTAACCTATTAACAAGATGCCGAAGTGCCGATTGCTTGTTTTCTGCTGTTTTTGGTTTCAGAAATCCTAGTAAAGAAATATTCTCGGAATTGGACGAAATAAAAGCCCGAGAGGCCTATTTTTACACGAAGCTTCCAGAAGACCGAAGACGAGACGAAGAGGGGCCACGGGGTGGCCAAACCCTAGGGCGGCGCGGCCCCACCCCTGGCCGCGCCGGCCTGTGGTTTGGGCCCCCTGTGCCGCCTCTCGACCTACCCTTCCGCCTACTTAAAGCCTCCGTGACGAAACCCCCAGTACCGAGAGCCACGATACGGAAAACCTTCCAGAGACGCCGCCACGCCGATCCCATCTCGGGGATCCTCGGAGATCGCCTCCGGCACCCTGCCGGGAGGGGAATCATCTCCCGGAGGACTCTACACCGCCATGGTCGCCTCCGGAGTGATGAGTGAGTAGTCTACCCCTGGACTATGGGTCCATAGCAGTAGCTAGATGGTTGTCTTCTCCCCATTGTGCTATCATTGTCGGATCTTGTGAGCTGCCTATCATGATCAAGATCATCTATATGTAATTCTATATGTTGCGTTTGTTGGGATCCGATGAATAGAGAATACTTGTTATGTTGATTATCAAAGTTATGCTTATGGGTTGTTTATGATCTTGCATGCTCTCCGTTATTAGTAGATGCTCTGGCCAAGTAGATGCTTTTAACTCCAAGAGGGAGTACTTATGCTCGATAGTGGGTTCATGCCTGCATTGACACCTGGA
Organism: Lolium rigidum; assembly: GCF_022539505.1. Classification (NCBI taxonomy): domain Eukaryota; kingdom Viridiplantae; phylum Streptophyta; class Magnoliopsida; order Poales; family Poaceae; genus Lolium; species Lolium rigidum. Next base: position 615,541 of record NC_061509.1, on the reverse strand, counting down.
CAAGTGATGTAGAAAGTTCTAAGGTTGTGTTGTCGTTGTTGCCACTAGGGATAAAACATTGATGCTATGTCTAAGGATGTAGTTGTTGATTACATTACGCACCATACTTAATGCAATTGTCTGTTGCTTGCAACTTAATATCTTGGAGGGGTTCGGATGATAACTTTGAAGGTGGACTTTTAGGCATAGATGCGGTTGGATGGCAGTCTATGTACTTTGTCGTAATGCCCAATTAAATCTCACTATACTCATCATTATATGTATGTGCATTGTCATGCTCTCTTTATTTGTCAATTGTCCAACTGTAATTTGTTCACCCAACATGCTTGTTCGTCTTATGGGAGAGACACCTCTAGTGAACTGTGGACCTCGGTCCAATTCTCTTTACTCGAAATACAAATCTCTCTGCAATACTTGTTTTTACTTGTTTTCTCTGCAAACAATCATCTTCCACACAATACGGTTAATCCTTTGTTACAGCAAGCCGGTGAGATTGACAACCTCACTGTTTCGTTGGGGCAAAGTACTTTGGTTGTGTTGTGCAGGTTCCACGTTGGCGCGGATGATGGCGTGTATTTCACACGTTCGTTGGGCAACCCCAAGAGGAAGGTATGATGCGCACAGCAGCAAGTTTTCCCTCGAAAGAAACCAAGGTTTATCGAACCAGGAGGAGCCAAGAAGCACGTTGAAGGTTGATGGCGGCGAGATGTAGTGCGGCGCAACACCGGGGATTCCGGCGCCAACGTGGAACCTGCACAACACAACCAAAGTACTTTGCCCCAACGAAACAATGAGGTTGTCAATCTCACCGGCTTGCTGTAACAAAGGATTAACCGTATTGTGTGGAAGATGATTGTTTGCAGAGAAAACAGTAAAAACAAGTATTGCAGTAGATTGTATTTCAGTAAAGAGAATTGGACCGGGGTCCACAGTTCACTAGAGGTGTCTCTCCCATAAGACAAGCAGCATGTTGGGTGAACAAATTACAGTTGGGCAATTGACAAATAAAGAGAGCATGACCATGCACATACATATTATGATGAGTATAGTGAGATTTAATTGGGCATTACGACAAAGTACATAGACCGCCATCCAACCGCATCTATGCCTAAAAAGTCCACCTTCAGGTTATCATCCGAACCCCTCCGGTATTAAGTTGCTAACAACGGACAATTGCATTAAGTATTGCGCGTAATGTAACTAGTGACTACATCCTTGAACATAGCACTAATGTTTTATCCCTAGTGGCAACAGAGACATCCATAACCTTAGTGGTTCTTGTCACTCCTCCAGATTCACAGAGGCATGAACCCACTATCGAGCATAAATACTCCCTCTTGGAGTTACTAGCATCAACTTGGCCAAAGCATCTACTAATAACGGAAAGCATGCAAGATCATAAACAACACATAGACAAAGTCTTGATAATCAACATAACAAGTATTCTCTATTCATCGGATCCCAACAAACGCAACATATAGAATTACAGATAGATGATCTTGATCATGTTAGGCAGCTCACAAGATCCGACAATGATAGCACAATGGGGAGAAGACAACCATCTAGCTACTGCTATGGACCCATAGTCCAGGGGTAGACTACTCACACATCACACCGGAGGCGACCATGGCGGCGTAGAGTCCTCCGGGAGATGATTCCCCTCTCCGGCAGGGTGCCGGAGGCGATCTCCGAGATCCCCCGAGATGGGATCGGCGGCGACGGCGTCTCAGTAAGGTTTTCCGTATCGTGGTTCTCGGTACTGGGGGTTTCGTCACGGAGACTTTTATAGGCGGAAGGGCAGGTCAAGAGGCGGCACGGGGCCCCACACCATAGGGCCGCGCGGCCAAGGGGGGCCGCGCCGCCCTAGGGTTTGGCTCCCCGTGGCCCCTCTTCGTCTCTCCTTCGGACTTCCGGAAGCTTCGTGGAAAAATAGGCCCCCGGGCTTTGATTTCGTCCAATTCCGAGAATATTTCTTTACTAGGATTTCTGAAACCAAAAACAGCAGAACAACAGAATCGGCACTTCGGCATCTTGTTAATAGGTTAGTTCCAGAAAATGCACGAATATGACATAAAGTGTGCATAAAACATGTAGATAACATCAATAATGTGGCATGGAACACAAGAAATTATCGATACGTCGGAGGCGTATCACCGGAATCTCTGGTGTTGCGCCGCACTACATCCCGCTGCCATCAACCTTCAACGTGCTTCTTGGCTCCTCCTGGTTCGATAAACCTTAGTTTCTTTCTGAGGGAAAACTTGCTGCTGTGCTCATCATACCTTCCTCTTGGGGTTGCCCAACGAACGTGTGAAATACACGCCATCAAGCATATTTTCTGGCGCCGTTGCCGGGGAGATCAAGACACGCTGCAAGGGGAGTCTCCACTTCTCAATCTCTTTACTTTGTTTTTGTCTTGCTTAGTTTTATTTACTACTTTGTTTGCTGCACTAAATCAAAATACAAAAAAATTAGTTGCTAGTTTTACTTTATTTGCTATCTTGTTTGCTATATTGAAAACACAAAAAAAAAATTTAGTTACTAGCATTTACTTTACTTATTTCATCATGTTTCCTTTTAATTTTACCACAAAGAACATACCGGTAGGACGTGGGTCTATAGTTGGGAGAAATAATATAGAAGAATTCTTCAACCATGTTAGTACCATTGAAAATTTTGAAGATAGACACTTGGTAGACCTTGCGCCTACTTATGAAATTGCTGCTGCGCATTTAGTTCGCTTGTTGGAAACCAAATTTGTTAATCTTAATCCTATAATCCAACACATGTTTTTCACACTTGGTGATATGGAAGAAGGGGAAAAGAAAGATTTTGTTTTAGAAACCCTTCTTAGAGAATTTGGTGGTCTAGCAAGAGAAGCTAGAAAGGTCTTTGCTAAATTTAATATGCTTGGTTCTCCTACTAATTTTGTTAGTCTCCTTGAAAAGATGGATATGGATAGAATAAGATACACTAATAATATTGATGATGGTGGGGAGATCAAAGCACCAATACCATGCAAGCTCCTAGCTATGAATGATGCACTAGAAAATAATTATGCTTGGCTTGTTCCTGAAAATTTGTTTGATGAGAGTAGCACGCCTAAGACTAATGAAAAGGGAGATGCTAAAACTTATGTATCTAATATAATATGCCTGGTTGAGAAGAGCCCACACCCCGCTGTAGAAGTACCACCCTTTGATAATACTTGAGATACACTTTCTGCGCCTAGCTGAAAGGCGTTAAAGAAAAGCGCTTATGGGAGACAACCCATGTTTTTACCTACAGTACTTTGTTTTTATTTTGTGTCTTGGAAGTTTTTTACTACTGTAGCAACCTCTCCTTATCTTAGTTTTGAGTTTTGTTGTGCCAAGTTAAGCCGTTGATAGAAAAGTAAGTACTAGATTTGGATTACTGCGCAGTTCCAGATTTCTTTGCTGTCACGAATCTGGGTCTATCTCTCTGTAGGTAGCTCAGAAAATTACGCCAATTTACGATATGTACGCAACTTTCATTCAATTTGAGCATTTTCGTTTGAGCAAGTCTGGTGCCATTTTAAAATTCGTCAATACGAACTGTTCTGTTTTGACAGATTCTGCCTTTTATTTCGCATTGCCTCTTTCGCTATGTTGGATGAATTTCTTTGATCCACTAATGTCCGGTAGCATTATGCAATGTCCGGAAGTGTTAAGAATGATTGTGTCACCTCTGAATATGTCAATTTATATTGTGCACTAACCCTCTAATGAGTTGTTTCGAGTTTGGTGTGGAGGAAGTTTTCAAGGATCAAGAGAGGAGTATGATGCAACATGATCAAGGAGAGTGAAAGCTCTAAGCTTGGGGATGCACCCGCGGTTCACCCCTGCATATATCAAGAAGACTCAAGCGTCTAAGCTTGGGGATGCCCAAGGCATCCCCTTCTTCATCGACAAATTATCAGGTTCCTCCCCTGAAACTACATTTTTATTCGGCCACATCTTATGTGCTTTTTCTTGGAGCATCGGTTTGTTTTTGTTTTTGTTTTGTTTGAATAAAATGGATCCTAGCATTCACTTTATGGGAGAGATACACGCTCCGCTGTAGCATATGGACAAATATGTCCTTGGTTTCTACTCATAGTATTCATGGCGAAGTTTCTCCTTCGTTAAATTGTTATATGGTTGGAATTGGAAAATGATACATGTAGTAATTGCTAAAAATGTCTTGGGTAATGTGATACTTGGCAATTGTTGTGCTCATGTTTAAGCTCTTGCATCATATGCTTTGCACCCATTAATGAAGAAATACATAGAGCATGCTAAAATTTGGTTTGCATATTTGGTTTCTCTAAGGTCTAGATAATTTCTAGTATTGAGTTTGAACAACAAGGAAGACGGTGTAGAGTCTTATAATGTTTTCAATATGTCTTTTATGTGAGTTTTGCTGTACCGTTCATCCTTGTGTTTGTTTCAAATAGCCTTGCTAGCCTAAACCTTGTATCGAGAGGGAATACTTCTCATGCATCCAAAATACTTGAGCCAACCACTATGCCATTTGTGTCCACCATACCTACCTATACTACATGGTATTTTCCCGCCATTCCAAAGTAAATTGCTTGAGTGCTACCTTTAAAATTCCATCATTCACCTTTGCAATATATAGCTCATGGGACAAATAGCTTAAAAACTATTGTGGTATTGAATATGTAAATTATGCACTTTATCTCTTATTAAGTTGCTTGTTGTGCGATAACCATGTTTACTGGGGAACGTCATCAACTCATTGTTGAATATCATGTGAGTTGCTATGCATGTTCGTCTTGTCTGAAGTAAGAGCGATCTACCACCTTATGGTTAAGCATGCATATTGTTAGAGAAGAACATTGGGCCGCTAACTAAAGCCATGATCCATGGTGGAAGTTTCGAGTTTTGGACATATATCCTCAATCTCAAATGAGAAAATTATTAATTGTTGTTACATGCTTATGCATAAAAGAGGAGTCCATTATCTGTTGTCTATGTTGTCCCGGTATGGATGTCTAAGTTGAAGAATAATCAATAGCGAGAAATCCAATGCGAGCTTTCTCCTTAGACCTTTGTACAGGCGGCATAGAGGTACCCCATTGTGACACTTGGTTAAAACATGTGCATTGTGATGATCCGGTAGTCCAACACTACAAGAAAAGTTGCCATGGCCGACGAAGTTGAAGTCGCGCCGTGGTTGCTGGTGTACCATGGCCGACGATTTTGGGTCCCTCCGTGGTGCATGTCAAAACTTTTTTTTTCTCGTTTTTGAGGCCACCTAGCCCGACGAAAGCGGCCAAAACGTCGCGTATGGTGGCCCGGGACGTGGTGCATCGCGAATTCTCGGGTTCGCCGGCCGAGTCAACGCAAATCCGCACCGCCGAGGGATGTAGGGCCCAGATGGCAGCCTCTGCGGCATTGTTTTTTTTCTCGATCGTGCCATCTCGTTCAACGTTCTCCGATCGAGCCGTTTACGATGCAGGATCATGGGTCCCGCATGTCATCCTCTATGAACCAAAATTCTTTCTATTCTTGGATTTTTTTTGACCCCCTGATTTCTGGCTACTTACTTTTTCTTTTGATCCCTTGCCGCCTTGGAAACGTTGAGACCGCTGCTGCTAAATGGGACCCGCATGTCATCCTCTATGTGCAATCAACTTTCTTTTCTTGGAGTTTTTTTTGGCACCTCAAATTTGGTCACTTGCCTTTTCTTTCGATCCCCTGCCGCCTCTCAAACGGTGATACCGCTGCTGCTAAATGGGACCCGCATGTCATCCTCTATGTACTATAAAACTTTCTTTTCTTGGAATTTTTTTTGGCACCTCAAATTTGGTCACTTGCCTTTTTCTTTCGATCCCCTGCCGCCTCTCAAACGGTGATACCGCTGCTGCTAAATGGGACCCGCATGTCATCCTCTATGTACTATAAAACTTTCTTTTCTTGGAGTTTTTTTTGGCACCTCAAATTTGGTCACTTGCCTTTTTCTTTCGATCCCCTGCCGCCTCTCAAACGGTGATACCGCGGCTGCTAACTGGGACCCGCATGTCATCCTCTATGCACTATAAAACTTTCTTTTCTTGAATTATTTTTGGCACCTCATATTTGGTCACTTGCCTTTTTCTTTCGATCCCTGCCGCCTCTCAAACGGTGATACCGCTGCGCTAGCTGGGACCCGCATCTCATCCTCTATGCACTATAAAACTTTCTTTTCTTGGAGTTTTTTTGGCACCTCAAATTTGGTCACTTGCCTTTTCTTTCGATCCCCGCCGCCTCTCAAACGGTGATACCGCTGCGCTACTGGGACCCGCATGTCATCCTCTATGCACTATAAAACTTTCTTTTCTTGAATTATTTTTGGCACCTCATATTTGGTCACTTGCCTTTTTCTTTCGATCCCCTGCCGCCTCTCAAACGGTGATACCGCTGTTGCTAAATGGGACCCGCATGTCATCCTCTATGTACTATAAAACTTTCTTTTCTTGAATTATTTTTGGCTCCGATATTTTTTCACTTGCCTTTTTCTTTCGATCTCATGCCACGTTTGAAACGTTGAGGAACCTGCAGGCTCATGGGACCGCATGTCATCCTCTATGTACTATAAAAGTTCATTTTCTTGGTTTTTTTTCACCCTCTGATTTTTGGCAACTTCTTTTTTCTTTTGATCCCCTGCCGCATGTCAAACGGTGATACCGCTGCTGCTAAATGGGACCCGCATGTCATCCTCTATGTACAATCAAGTTTCTTTTCTTGAATTATCTTTGGCTCCTGATATTTTGTCACTTGCCTTTTTCTTTCGATCTCATGCCACGTTTGAAACGTTGAGGAACCTGCTGGCTCATGGGACCCGCATGTCATCCTCTATGTGCTATAAAAGTTTATTTTCTTTATATTTTTTTCACCCTCTGATTTTTGGCTATTTCCTTTTTCTTTTGATCCCCTGCCGCCTTGGAAACGTTGGGTAAGCTGCTGACTCATGGGACCCGCATGTCATCCTCTATGTACAATCAACTTTCTTTTTCTTTTGATCTCAAGCCGCATTTGAAACGTTGAGACCGCTGCTGCTAAATGGGACCCGCATGTCATCCTCTATGTACAATCAAGTTTCTTTTCTTGAATTATCTTTGGCTCCTGATATTTCGTCACTTGCCTTTTTCTTTCGATCTCATGCCACCTTTGAAACGTTGAGGAACCTGCTGGCTCATGGGACCCGCCTGTCATCCTCTATGTGCTATAAAAGTTTATTTTCTTGGATTTTTTTCACCCTCTGATTTTTGGCTATTTCCTTTTTCTTTTGATCCCCTGCCGCCTTGGAAACGTTGAGTAAGCTGCTGACTCATGGGACCCGCATGTCCTCCTCTATGTACAATCAAGTTTCTTTTCTTGAATTATTTTTGGATCCTCATATTTGGTCACTTGCCTTTTTCTTTCGATCTCATGCCACGTTTGAAACGTTGAGCAACCTGCTGGCTCATGGGACCCGCATGTCATCCTCTATGTGCTATAAAAGTTTATTTTCTTTATTTTTTTTCACCCTCTTATTTTTGCCTTTTTCCTTTTTCT
>NC_061509.1:595721-607879 GCF_022539505.1 Lolium rigidum | reverse complement strand
GGCCTGCTTGATGCACAATTAAGTGTCGCTAGGTCTATATATAGGGTTTAATTAGGGTTTAGGGTTAGCTAGGGTTTAGGGTTTAGGGTTTAGTGTTTAGGGTGTTTAGCTAGCTAGGGTCTAGGGTTTAGTTTAGGGTGTTTAGGGTCTAGGGTTTAGGGTTTAATTAATTAGTGTTTAGGGTTTAGGGTTTAGGGTTTAGTGTTTACGGTGTTTAGGGTCTAGGATTTAGGGTTTAGTGTTTAGGGTGTTTAGGGTCTAGGGTTTAGTGTTTAGGGTGTTTAGGGTTTAGGGGAGTTTTAGGGTTGTTTAAGGTTATTTAGGGATCATCGATCGAGTGCGCACACACATTATTAGAGGCACCCCGCGCCTTTGCGCATAAAGTGCATGCGTATATATGTATGTGTGTGTTTTTTGCCACCAACAACGATATATAGATGATCGAGAGAGAGAGAGAGATTGAAATCCCTTAGAATATGTTCAAATATATATTAAAATTGATATAGGCCATGTATATTTTAATTGGTGTCAATCCACGGCTTGCTAGCTAGCTAGCTGCTATATATAGAGCATGTTTTTATTAGGATCTAAGTTATGGGGCTAGCAAAGGACATAGGATTATGTGTTTCTAATTAAGGGATTTCTATTTTCGTGCCCTCGGTTCCTTAGTTGTACTCAGTTTTCCCCAGCTCCTTAGTTTTTCCTCGCGTTTACCCAAACTTTTGTCCGAAACCATCACACGTGATGTAACGGCCGACTGCCCGACGGTTGACCGTTATCTTCTCGACTAGTGGGGCCACGTAGAGCCCGCAAAGACACGCCGACCATCCATCTTTGTTTGACCGTAAGCATCGCCGTATCCCTGACCAAAACGCGAACGAGTGGGGCTTCGGTATATCGAATGACAAGTGGGGCCATGACGCCGATACAAGGGGCAATACACGGGTAGGATTAGATTTTTAAATGGAGCTCTACAGCGATGGCACGGAGGAGGTGGCATGCGGGGTGCCGAGATGAGATCGACGTCCACAATGAACCGCATGAGGCGAGACCGGACGCATTAGATAGATATGAACTAGACGCGTTTAACCATGCAAAGAAGAGAAGAAATGGTCGACGACATCGAAGACTACGTCAAAACTTTGACTCGACCGTGAATCGGACACGAACACGAGCAATGTAGAGAAAACTAGTGTCTCTCCTTTCGGCGTGTATAGGTGGGTGCTAGGAGAGTGTGGTGGCGAAGGGAAAGACCTCGCGGCGGTCCGTGGCGTCCAGACATAGACGGGTCGGCGTGGCCGTGCCCACAGCCGGGCGTGCATGCATGTTCGGCATTGGCATCAGACATGTACGTTCGGCATTGGCCTCGGCGGTATCTCTCGGGTGTGTCGCTGATCGAATGAGGGGACGGGATTGAGGGTGCATCCCGACGTTGACCTAGCAGATGGGCGGCGAGCATAGCCGTTTCGACCATGCCGATATCGGCATCGGCATCGTTTGGAGGTCCGTGGTGCTCGAATCAAGTTGGGATTTGTTTCTCGTAGGCCAAAATGAATTTGAAACAAGTTTCATGTTGAAGGTTAGGTAACGAAAGTTTGTAACTATCCCAAAATTATACTAGCGCCATGGTGAGGTTCTTTTTGATAGAGCTATACGGTTGGGCAAACTTTTTTGACACTTTTTAGATAGGAGTTCCTTGTTGTTACACGTATGGCATCATGTATGGAAAATTTGTGGTCATTTGGAGATGTTCGAAAAATCACTTTGCTTAAGCGCATGCTGTTTCGTCTCGCCGAAACCAGCTTTTCTAACAAGGTGATTTTTTCTACCTTCTAAATAACCTCAAATTTCATACAGACTGATCTTCTATACATAGATAGATAGATTGTTTCGTTTTTACATTTTTCGAACTTTTTATTTCCCTTTATAATACCCAATTGATTTTCAGTGTCAAAACCTCGAAAAACAGCATCATGTATGGCATCATTTCACCCTAAATTTCAAATTTTCGAAACTTTCCCTTTTAGATATTCCTTGTTGTTATAGGTATGCCATCATGTATGCCAAACTTAGTTAGGTCTCACTCGAAACCGGCTTTTGTAACAAATTAGGTGATGGTTTATCATTTTTTTGCGTGAAAAGTAATGGCAACAACAAATCGGTGATGGTTTATCATTTTTTTGCGTGAAAAGTAATGGCTACAACAAATTGTTGATGGTTTATCATTTTTTTGCGTGAAAAGTAATGGCAACAACAAATCGGTGATGGTTTATCATTTTTTTGCGTGAAAAGTAATGGCTACAACAAATTGTTGATGGTTTATCATTTTTTGCATGAAAAGTAATGGCAACAACAAATCGGTGATGGTTTATCATTTTTTTGCGTGAAAAGTAATGGCAACAACAAATCGGTGATGGTTTATCATTTTTTTGCGTGAAAAGTAATGGCTACAACAAATTGTTGATGGTTTATCATTTTTTTGCGTGAAAAGTAATGGCAACAACAAATCGGTGATGGTTTATCATTTTTTTTGCGTGAAAAGTAATGGCTACAACAAATTGTTGATGGTTTATCATTTTTTTGCGTGAAAAGTAACGCCTAAAATAGTTTATAATTTTTAGCGCGTGAAAAATAATACGTGAAAACCGCCCCTTCAGCATACTTAGAGGGTGGAAGCTAATTAACCGCCAACGAGAGAGAGAGAGGGGTTATCCGCTGCCGTTCCCTATATCATACGATCAACGGTCGGCGGGCACGATCCGCGTGACATGGGCTAGACCAATCGGGGCGATGATGCACGTCACGCGGAATTTGTGAAGAGAGAGGGCAAAGCGGAGTACTATCAAGAAACCAAGGGCACTCGAGTAGTAAACGGACTAAGGGATTCAAATTTGAGATTTGAAAAATGGAAAATGTGTGTTTTGTACAATGAAACCCATCTTGGCCTACCTCAAACTATTTGCAATACCAATATACATCGAGTGTGAGAATTGTGGCCTCATTTAGACAAAGTATGATTTGGGGAAGTCTGTTTTGGGAAGGGCTTGTTGTGGAAAACCATGCACCTTCATAGCTACTAGGTGATTTGAGAAGTGGCAATTTGTGGTAAAACTTGATTTATCTATGATTTATCTATGATTTGAGAAGTGGCAATTTGTGGTAAAGACTCCATGAGTAAGTGCCACTCTTTTTAGGATTTTTTTGCACATTAAATGACTCATTTAACTAGTTAATCCCATTTGTTGACTCTCCGTTGACCAGCCACTTGAGGGTAAAGCTGAGTATATTGCACTAGCCGATATTAGCACTCGAGGGGAAAATTGAGCACACAAAAAATGCTAGTATAAGACTCGAGGGTATACCTGAGTATATCTAAATTTCCAGGGTTAGACTCGAGGACACGTGCAATTGTTGACGCGTAGACGCGGGTCGCGGTGGAGAAGTCGAGACGTGCAATCGTGGACGCGTGTCGCGTTGCAGAAGTCCAAGACGTGCAGACGTGCACCGGTGCACGCGTAGGACGCGGGTCGCATTAACCACCCCTCGCCTTTATAGACGCCTCCTCGCACTCTCTCCGTCACTCTCACTCGCTCACGCATCGCCAACTCTCTCACGTCCCATCATCTTCTCCAAAGCAAAAAACCCTCTCCCTCTCCCTCTTCCTCTTCCTCCGCCGTAGAGATGGACAAGGAGAATGCCAATCCCATCGTCGAGGTGGGCGCAAAGCGCGACGCCTCCATCTTCGGCGCGCGTCCCCTATACGGACGACGACGCCTCCGCCGCCGCCGCCGCCGCCGGTGCATCGGACGCTGCGCCGCCGGTGGCAGTCGGATCCCGGCGGGATGGGTCGACCCCTACGACCCCGTGCCGTACGTCCCGCCCCCGAACCCCTACGACACCTCCCTGGAGGACCCATGGAACGAGGTAACTACGGTTTGCTTCCTTTTTGTTCCCCATTCCTTTTTGAACCCTATTTTTGCTGGTGTAGATGGATCTGTAGATGGATGAGTATTGGGCTAATATTTGCGCCGATTTTATTCCATTTTGTTTTGATCACTTCTTGATTTCGTTTAAGATTTGGGGTTCGGCTGTTCGGTTAATTTATGCAAGTAATATTGGATCTCAATCGGTTAATTTATGCAAGTAATCATGGGATCTCAATCGGTTATTTTATGCACTAATCAAAAGATATCAACCGTTTAATTTTGCAAATAATCTCGAATGTGTTCAAGTTTAGATCTAGTTCAGATCTAGAATCTGTTTCTTTGCCTATGATGAATGGTTGGGCACAAATTTTACAGGGAGGGTTCAGCGAACCATTGCTCGTGTACAAATCTGTTGTGCATGAGCTTTAGTTCGCTAACACCTTCCCTGTAGATATATAATCATGTCCACTCTAACCGAGGCTGACTCCGTTTTTCTTAACTTTGTTATCATGTACGTTAGTCATCGTTGCAACTCATTCACTAGTTTCGTTTGATATGGATCGGATGTACGGCAGCGACGTCGGCGAGCGACGAAGAGGAGGAGGACGTCAAGACTCGCCGAGTCTCGCGGAGGCCGCAGGTCGGCCAGTACATCTCCTACTTCGCCAAGGAGGTGTACAGGTGCCCCTTCTGCACCAGGAGACTCGGCGCCACGGACTTCAACTGCCTCGTCACGCATGCTGAGAACATCAGCAACACCTTCCCCAACGTCGGCACGACGGTGAACGTCCACTCCTTCCGCGCTAAGCACGGGCGCTCGGCATGCACCTCCGCAGCTTGCGGCGGGTGGGAGATCTCCGCCGGCCGCATGCCTCCGCTCAAGCCCAAGGCTCCCAAGGGGAGCAAGAGCAACAAGTGGAGGCGAGCCGGATGGGGTAGGCGGAGTCCCACGGACGTGTCTGCTGCCGCTCGCCGCCTCCTAGTTTGTTGTTGGGATCCCTTTGTTGTTAGCTAGGGATCCCTTGTTGTTATGTTAATATGATGGTGCTCGTGAAGAACTCCGTTACTATGTTGGCTGCTCGTGTATGCAGCCTATTATCTATCCATATTATCTAGGGATTATCTATCCCTAGTCTACTATATTTTGTTGGCCGTACTTAGTTTTCTTGATTTACTATGACTTGTGAATTTATCGTACATTATCCTGGAGATTTGCTTCTAGATTTAACTACATACATATGGACCGGAGGGAGTACTAGATTTGCTGCCATATTGGGCAAACAACGAGGGCCAAAAGGCACAAATAATTGAAGAAAGTCAGAAATGCAAGCTTCTCTAGATTTTATACTAATTTGGTGAAAAGGACAGAGAGAAAGAGGGGAAAAAGGTGCACTAAATAATGCCAATTTGGGGCCGAGAGAGACAGAACCCAGCTCCTGCTCACGTGCAACCAAACGCTTCTCGTCCTGTCCCACGCGGTCCCTTTCTACCAGCCCCACGCGACGCGGGCCCACACGACGCGGCCCCACACGACGCGGCCCCACACGTGACGTAACGGTCAACTAAACGGGAATCCTGCCGTCCGAGTTGCTTCGCGGGTTTCAGACAAACGTTTGGGGGTAAAACTGAGGAAAAACTAAGGAGCTGGGGAAAACTGAGTACAACTAAGGAACTGAGGGCACGAAAATAGAAATCCCTAAAAATTAACATGTTCAGAGGTGACACAATCATTCTTAACACTTCTGGACATTGCATAAAGCTACTGGACATTAATGGATCAAATAAATTCATCCAACATAGCAAAAGAGGCAATGCGAAATAAAAGGCGAGAATCTGTCAAAACAGAACAGTCCGTAAAGATGGATTTTATTAGGCCACCAGACTTGCTCAAACGAAAATGCTCAAATTGAATGAAAGTTGCGTACATATCCGAGGATCACTCACGTAAATTTGCATAATTTTCTGAGTTACCTACGAGAGAATTAGGCCCAGATTCGTGACAGCAAAGAAATCGTTTCTGCGCAGTAATCCAAATCTAGTACTTACTTTACTATCAAAGACTTTACTTGGCACAACAAAACACAAAACTAAGATAAGGAGAGGTTGCTACAGTAGTAAACAACTTCCAAGACACAAATATAAAACAAAGTACTGTAGCAAAATAACACATGGGTTATCTCCCAAGAAGTTCTTTCTTTTTAGCCATTAAGATGGGCTCAGCAGTTTTAATGATGCACTCGCAAGAAATAGTATTTGAAGCAAAAGAGAGCATCAAGAGGCAAATTCAAAACACATTTAAGTCTAACATGCTTCCTATGCATAGGAATCTTGTAAATAAACAAGTTCATGAAGAGCAAAGTAACAAGCATAGGAAGATAAAACAAGTGTAGCTTGAAAAATTTCAGCACATAGAGAGGTGTTTTAGTAACATGAAAATTTTTACAACCATATTTTCCTCTCTCATAATAACTTTCAAAGCATCATGAGCAAACTCAACAATATAACTATCAAATGAAACATTCTTATCATGAGTCTCATGCATAAAATAATTACTCTCCACATAAGCATAATCAATTTTATTAGTTGTAGTGGGAGCAAATTCAACAAAGTAGCTATCATTATTATTCTCATCATCAAATATAGGAGGCATATTGTAATCATAATCAAATTCACTCTCCATAGTAGGTGGCACCAAAAGACCACTATCATTATAATCATCATAAATAGGAGGCAAAGTATCATCAAAGAAAATTTTCTCCTCAATGCTTGGGGGACTAAAAGGATCATGAAAACCAGCTTCCCCAAGCTTAGAAATTTCTATATTATTGTCAACAATGGTGTTCAAAGCGTTCATACTAATATTACTACCAGCATGCAAAGAAGATTTCATAGGTTTTTTAATTTTCGCATCAAACAATCCATGTTTTAAATCAGGAAATAGAATAAGAAGCTCACTCTTGTACATTATGCCAAACTAGTGTAAACAAGAAACAACAAGATGCAATTGCAGGATCTAAAGGAAATAGCTTTGAGCACACACACAACGGCGCCGGAAAAATACTTTACACTGGGACCGTAGTATGAGTGCCTTTTTACCTTTCCTCCCGGCAACGGCGCCGGAAAAGTGCTTGATGTCTACGGGAGCTTCTATTCTTGTAGACGAGTGTTGGGCCTCCAAGAGCGAGAGGTTTGTAGAACAGCAGCAAGTTTCCCTTAAGTGGATACCCAAGGTTTATCGAACTCGGGGAGGAAGAGGTCAAAGATATCCCTCTCATGCAACCCCGCAACCACAAAGCAAGAAGTCTCTTGTGTCCCCAACACACCTAATAGGTGCACTAGTTCGGCGAAGAGATAGTGAAATACGAGTGGTATGAATAAGTATGAGCAAGTAGCAACGGTGCCGAGAAAAGTGCTTGCTGGCGTGTAGTTGATGGTGGTAATATTGCAGTAGTAGTAACATAGTAAAACAGTAAACAAGCAGTAGTAACTCAGCAGTATTTAGGAACAAGGCCTAGGGATTAGACTTTCACTAGTGGACACTCTCAACATTGATCACATAACAGAATAGATAAATGCATACTCTACACTTTTGTTGGATGATGAACACATTGCGTAGGATTACACGAACCCTCAATGCCGGAGTTAACAAGCTCCACAATAATGCTCATGTTTTAGTAACCTTTAGTGTAAGATAGATCAACGAGACTAAACCAAGTACTAGCATAGCATGCACACTTGTCACCTTCATGCATATGTAGGAGGAATAGATCACATCAATATATCATAGCAATAGTTAACTTCATAATCTACAAGAGATCATAATCATAGCATAAACCAAGTACTAACACGGTGCACGCATCGTCACCTTTGCACACATGCAGGAGGAATAAAACTACTTTAATAACACATCACTAGAGTAGCACATAGATAAATTGTGATACAAACACATTGCAATCATAAAGAGATATAAATAAGCACCTCACTATGCCATTCAACGAGTGAATAAGTATTACGTGAAATCTAGCCTAAGAGACCCACACGGTGCACACACTGTCACCTTTACACACGTGGGACGAGGAGTCTCCGGAGATCACATAAGTAAAACTCACTTGACTAGCATAATGACATCTAGATTACAAGCATCATCATATGAATCTCAATCATGTAAGGCAGCTCATGAGATTATTGTATTGTAGCACATAGGAGAGAGATTAACCACATAGCTACCGGTACAGCCCCGAGCCTCGATGGAGAACTACTCCCTCCTCATGGGAGCAACAACGGTGATGAAGATGGCGGTGGAGATGGCAGCGGTGTCGATGGAGAAGCCTTCCGGGGGCACTTCCCCGCTCCGGCAGGGTGCCGGAACAGAGACTCCTGTCCCCCAGATCTTGGCTTCGCGATGGCGGCGGCTCTGGAAGGTTTTTGTGGTTTTCATCCAACGCATCAGGGTTTTCGCGACGGAGGCTTTAAATAGGCGAAGAGGCGGCTCTGGAGGGCTGAAGGGCTGGCCAAACCCTAGGGGGGCGCGGGCCCCCCCTAGGCCGCGCCAGGGCATGGTGTGGTGGGCCTGTGCCCCCCTCTGGTCCCTCTCGTGTGTTCTGGATGCTTCCGGGATTTTAAGATCTTTGGCGTTGATTTCGTCCGATTCGAGAATATTTCGTTACTAGGATTTCGAAACCAAAAGCTGAGAAAACGAGGCGGCACTTCGGCATCTTGTTAATAGGTTAGTTCCAGAAAATGCACGAATATGACATAAAGTGTGCATAAAACATGTAGATAACATCAATAATGTGGCATGGAACACAAGAAATTATCGATACGTTGGAGACGTATCGGTCTCCGACGTATCGATAATTTCTTATGTTCTATGCCATATTATTGATGATACCTACATGTTTTATGCACACTTTATGTCATATTCGTGCATTTTCCGGAACTAACCTATTAACAAGATGTCGAGTGCCGACTCTGTTCTCACTGTTTTGGTTTCGTAAATCCTAGTAACGAAATATTCTCGAATTGGACGAAACAAAGACCCAGGGGCCTATTTTGTCACGAGCCTTCCAGAAGACCGAAGAGCATACGAAGTGGGGCCACGAGGTGGCCAGACCACATGGCGGCGCGGCCAAGGGGGGGCCGCGCCGCCCTGTGGTGTGGGCCCCTCGTCAGGCCCCCGACTCTGCCCTTCCGCCTACTTAAAGCCTCCGTCGCGAAACCCCTGATGCGAAAAACCACGATACGAAAAACCTTGCCGAGACGCCGCCGCCGCCGATCCCATCTCGGGGGATTCTCGGGAGATCTCCTCCGGCACCTCGCCGGAGGGGATTCATCTCCGGAGGACTCTACACCGCCATGGTCGCCTCCGGAGTGATGAGTGAGTAGTTCACCCCTGGACTATGGGTCCATAGCGGTAGCTAGATGGTTGTCTTCTCCTCATTGTGCTTCATTGTCGGATCTTGTGAGCTGCCTAACATGATCAAGATCATCTATCTGTAATTCTATATGTTGTGTTTGTCGGGATCCGATGGATAGAGAATACTATGTCATGTTAATTATCAAGTTATTACATATGTGTTGTTTATGATCTTGCATGCTCTCCGTTCCTAGTAGAGGCTCTGGCCAAGTTTTTGCTTTTAACTCCAAGAGGGAGTATTTATGCTCGATAGTGGGTTCACCTGGGACAGTGACAGAAAGTTCTAAGGTTGTGTTGTGCTGTTGCCACTAGGGATAAAACATTGGCGCTATGTCCGAGGATGTAGTTGTTGATTACATTACGCACCATACTTAATGCAATTGTCTCGTTGCTTTGCAACTTAATACTCGGAAGGGGTTCGGACGATAAACCTGAAGGTGGACTTTTTAGGCATAGATGCAGTTGGATGGCGGTCTATGTACTTTGTCGTAATGCCCAATTAAATCTCACTATACTTATCATGTCATGTATGTGCATTGTTATTCCCTCTCTATTTGTCAATTGCCCGACTGTAATTTGTTCACCCAACATGCTTTTATCTTATGGGAGAGACACCTCTAGTGAACTGTGGACCCCGGTCCATTCTTTAATACCGAAATACAAATCTGCCGCAATACTTGTTTTACTCGTTTTCTCTCGCAAACAATCATCTTCCACACAATACGGTTAATCCTTTGTTACGAGCAAGACGGTGAGATTGACAACCTCAGCATGTTCGTTGGGGCAAAGTACTTTGGTTGTGTTGTGCGGGTTCCACGTTGGCGCCGGAATCTCCGGTGTTGCGCCGCACTACATCCCGCCGCCATCAACCTTCAACGTGCTTCTTGACTCCTACTGGTTCGATTAAACCTTGGTTTCTTACTGAGGGAAACTTGCCGCTGTGCGCATCACACCTTCCTCTTGGGGTTCCCAACGGACGTGTCAACTACACGCATCACTTGTCTATCCTCCCAGTCCCCGAGTTTCGTGTTGAGAGCGCAGCTCTTAGCGTGGAACTTAATTAGAAAAGCGCAAAACCGGCATAGCCAGTCCCCGAGTTTCGGGTTGAGATCTTTGCTCTTAGCGCGAAACTTAACTAGAAAAACGCAAAACCGGCATAGCCAGTCCCCGAGTTTCGGGTTAAGATCTTTGCTCTTAGCGCGAAACTTAACTAGAAAAACGCAAAACCGGCATAGCCAGTCCCTGAGTTTCGGGTTAAGATCTTTACTTTTCCTTTCTCATAATTGTCTTCCTTTGAACAGAGCACCGCGATGCCGGAAGCTGCTCTTTGAGGAGCTTCTGTGGGAGCACCGGGATCTCGCTGAGGCCCACAGCCACTGCCAAGGTTTGTTTCCTTTCTCTTCTTCCGGCATCTTTCCACCGAAAACTTTTCTTCTTTCTTTATTATTTACTAATCTTCCGTATAACAGCTATTCCGGAAGCCTCCCTTGAGGCCCTCAAAGTCCAGGTTGCCGCACTCCAAGGTATCCTTTTTGTTTTCCGGTTAACTTGCTTTGTTTGCATCGTATAAGTGCAATTGTATTGACACTTGCTTTCCGATTCTTAGCTGAGAAGGACAAACTTGTCCAGAAGCACCAGGAGGAGCTAAGCGCCCAGCAGACCCTCTACGGGGATCTTAAGCGTCAGCATGTCCAGCTTGGTCTTGACCATGCTAAGGCACCGAAGGCCGCCGAAGCCGCTGCGGAGGCTAGGCTCAGCCGAGGCGCTCGGAGGATGCCGGCAATGCCACTCGTGGTGCTTGCAGACCGAGCTGGAGGAGGCCACCAATGCGCTGAAAACAGCTGAAGGCAAGGCCGCCAAGGTGCACAGAGCCGCTGCTGAGGAGGCTGCCAGGGCGCAGAAAGCAGCCGAGGACGAGGTCTTGCGGATGAAGGCGGAGCAGAAGGAGTTCGACCTTCTGGTCATGCGAACTGACGCGCTCGCCCTTCGTATGTTTTCCTTTTCTCTTTTCCGGTTTCTGCTTATAAGCTTATTTGTTCCGGTAACATGCACTTAACTTCTTTTCGTTGTCTTGCAGGGCTCTTTCCGGACTCCCAGGCGCATGATGTGAAGAAGGTTGAAGAATACCGGGGTGCCCAAGGGCGTGCGGATTTGGCCGCTACCTGGGATCCTTACGAACACCTGATTGCGCTGAGCTCGCGGGTCTCCCACATGCGCTGCGTGGACCGGAACGTCTCTGACATTCCGGAGGTGGCTGCCCAGCTCTTCAGGACCCTCTGGCCTGGAGAAGTGGTGCCTGATACCTTCTCCCTCATCGCCGACCTCCCGAAAGGTGCCGGCGAAGGATCCGGGAGTGGCAGTGTTCCGCTGCCCGTGCCGGAGCAGACCCAGCGCTTCGCGTTGCCTGCTCCTGGTACCCAGAGCTGGATCTGGACGCCCTTGTCGGTGTGCGCGAAGGAGCTCCTACTGAGGTGGATCCGGTCCTTGCCGCCAAACGGCAGGATCGCGCGTACCACATCGCGGAGTACGCCGAGATGCGCACCTTCATCCCCCCTCCTGAAGACGTCAACGACTACCTCAGCGATGAGGAAGAAGAAGACGGAGGCGAAGATGAAGATGCCGAGGACGCGCCACCGGAGGCTCCTGAGACCGGCGCTGCTCCCCCTGAAGCCCCTGCTATCTGATTTATCCTTGAATGATGCCTGTATCATGCTTGTCCTGCTATTCTCAAACAATGCCCGTTAAATTCTACCCCGGTATGCCGGGGTTTATGATGTAAGTTAAACTTAAGCTCTATCTGGCTGTGGTACCACTTC
>NC_061509.1:562224-595621 GCF_022539505.1 Lolium rigidum | reverse complement strand
TATTATTTGAACGACGATACTGTGTGACAGCACCTACAACTTTCATTCAATTTGAGCATTTTCATTTGAGCAAGTCTGGTGCCATTTTAAAATTCGTCAATACGAACTGTTCTGTTTTGACAGATTCTGCCTTTTATTTCGCATTGCCTCTTTCGCTATGTTGGATGAATTTCTTTGATCCACTAATGTCCAGTAGCATTATGCAATGTCCAGAAGTGTTAAGAATGATTGTGTCACCTCTGAATATGTCAATTTATATTGTGCACTAACCCTCTAATGAGTTGTTTCGAGTTTGGTGTGGAGGAAGTTTTCAAGGATCAAGAGAGGAGTATGATGCAACATGATCAAGGAGAGTGAAAGCTCTAAGCTTGGGGATGCACCCGGTGGTTCACCCCTGCATATATCAAGAAGACTCAAGCGTCTAAGCTTGGGGATGCCCAAGGCATCCCCTTCTTCATCGACAAATTATCGGGTTCCTCCCCTGAAACTATATTTTTATTCGGCCACATCTTATGTGCTTTTTCTTGGAGCGTCGGTTTGTTTTTGTTTTTGTTTTGTTTGAATAAAATGGATCCTAGCATTCACTTTATGGGAGAGATACACGCTCCGCTGTAGCATATGGACAAATATGTCCTTAGTTTCTACTCATAGTATTCATGGCGAAGTTTCTCCTTCGTTAAATTGTTATATGGTTGGAATTGGAAAATGATACATGTAGTAATTGCTATAAATGTCTTGGGTAATGTGATACTTGGCAATTGTTGTGCTCATGTTTAAGCTCTTGCATCATATGCTTTGCACCTATTAATGAAGAAATACATAGAGCATGCTAAAATTTGGTTTGCATATTTGGTTTCTCTAAGGTCTAGATAATTTCTAGTATTGAGTTTGAACAACAAGGAAGACGGTGTAGAGTCTTATAATGCTTACAATATGTCTTTTATGTGAGTTTTGCTGTACCGTTCATCCTTGTGTTTGTTTCAAACAACCTTGCTAGCCTAAACCTTGTATCGAGAGGGAATACTTCTCATGCATCCAAAATACTTGAGCCAACCACTATGCCATTTGTGTCCACCATACCTACCTATACTACATGGTATTTTCCCGCCATTCCAAAGTAAATTGCTTGAGTGCTACCTTTAAAATTCCATCATTTACCTTTGCAATATATAGCTCATGGGACAAATAGCTTAAAAACTATTGTAGTATTGAATATGTAATTATGCACTTTATCTCTTATTAAGTTGCTTGTTGTGCGATAACCATGTTTACTTGGGAACGCCATCAACTCATTGTTGAATTTCATGTGAGTTGCTATGCATGTTCGTCTTGTCCGAAGTAAGGGCGATCTACACTGAGTTGAATGGTTTGAGCATGCATATTGTGAGAGAAGAACATTGGGCCGCTAACTAAAGCCATGATTCATGGTGGAAGTTTCAGTTTTGGACAAATATCCTCAAATCTCTAATGAGAAAAGAATTAATTGTTGTCAAATGCTTAAAGCATTAAAAGAGGAGTCCATTATCTGTTGTCTATGTTGTCCCGGTATGGATGTCTAAGTTGAGAATAATCAAAAGCGAGAAATCCAAATGCGAGCTTTCTCCTTAGACCTTTGTACAGAGCGGCATAGAGGTACCCCTTTGTGAAACTTGGTTAAAGCATATGTATTGCGGTGATAATCCAGGTAGTCCAAGCTAATTAGGACAAGGTGCGGGCACTATTAGTACACTATGCATGAGGCTTGCAACTTATAAGATATAATTTACATGATGCATATGCTTTATTACTACCGTTGACAAAATTGTTTCATGTTTTCAAAATCAAAGCTCTAGCACAAATATAGCAATCGATGCTTTTCCTCTATGGAGGACCATTCTTTTACTTTCATTGTTGAGTCGAGTTCACCTATTTCTCTCCATCTCAAGAAGCAAACACTTGTGTGAACTGTGCATTGATTCTTACATATTTGCATATTGCACTTATTATATTACTCTATGTTGACAATATCCATGAGATATACATGTTACAAGTTGAAAGCAACCGCTGAAACTTAATCTTCTTTTGTGTTGATTCAATACCTTTACTTTGAATTATTGCTTTATGAGTTAACTCTTATGCAAGACTTATTGATGCTTGTCTTGAAGTGCTATTCATGAAAAGTCTTTGCTTTATGATTCACTTGTTTACTCATGTCATACACATTGTTTTGATCGCTGCATTCACTACATATGCTTTACAAATAGTATGATCAAGTTTATGATGGCATGTCACTCCGAAATTATCTTTGTTATCGTTTTACTCGCTCGGGACGAGCAGAACTAAGCTTGGGGATGCTGATACGTCTCCAACGTATCGATAATTTCTTGTGTTCCATGCCACATTATTGATGTTATCTACATGTTTTATGCACACTTTATGTCATATTCGTGCATTTTCTGGAACTAACCTATTAACAAGATGCCGAAGTGCCGATTGTCTGTTTTCTCGCTGTTTTTGGTTTCGTAAATCCTAGTAAAGAAATATTCTCGGAATTGGACGAAATAAAAGCCCAGAGGCCTATTTTCTCACGAAGCTTCCAGAAGTCCGAAGATGAAAGGAAGTGGGGCCACAGGGGAGCCAAACCCTAGGGCGGCGCGGCCCCCCCTTGGCCGCGCCGCCCTGTCATCTGGGGCCCCTGTGCCCCCTCTCGACTTGCCCTTCCGCCTACTTAAAGCCTCCGTGACGAAACCCCTAGTACCGAGAGCCACGATACGGAAAACATTACTGAGACGCCGTCGCCGCCGATCCCATCTCGGGGATCCTGGAGATCGCCTCCGGCACCCTGCCGGAGAGGGGAATCATCTCCCGGAGGACTCTACACCGCCATGGTCGCCTCCGGAGTGATGAGTGAGTAGTCTACCCCTGGACTATGGGTCCATAGCAGTAGCTAGATGGTTGTCTTCTCCCCATTGTGCTATCATTGTCGGATCTTGTGAGCTGCCTAACATGATCAAGATCATCTATCTCTAATTCTATATGTTGCGTTTGTTGGGATCCGATGAATAGAGAATACTTGTTATGTTGATTATCAAAGTTATGCTTATGTGTTGTTTATGATCTTGCATGCTCTCCGTTTCTAGTAGAGGCTCTGGCCAAGTTTTTACTTTTAACTCCAAGAGGGAGTACTTATGCTCGATAGTGGGTTCATGCCTCGCATTGACACTCGGGACGAGTGACGAAAGTTCTAAGGTTGTGTTGTGTCTGTTGCCACTAGGGATAAAACATTGATGCTATGTCTAAGGATGTAGTTGTTGATTACATTACGCACCATACTTAATGCAATTGTCTCGTTGCTTGCAACTTAATACCGGAGGGGTTCGGATGATAACCTGAAGGTGGACTTTTTAGGCATAGATGCAGTTGGATGGCGGTCTATGTACTTTGTCGTAATGCCCAATTAAATCTCACTATACTCATCATGATATGTATATGCATTGTCATGCTCTCTTTATTTGTCAATTGCCCAACTGTAATTTGTTCACCCAACATGCTGTTCGTCTTATGGGAGAGACACCTCTAGTGAAGCTGTGGACCCCGGTCCAATTCTCTTTACTCGAAATACAATCTACTGCAATACTTGTTTTTACTTGTTTTCTCTGCAAACAATCATCTTCCACACAATACGGTTAATCCTTTGTTACGAGCAAGCCGGTGAGATTGACAACCTCACTGTTTCGTTGGGGCAAAGTACTTTGGTTGTGTTGTGCAGGTTCCACGTTGGCGCCGGAATCTCTGGTGTTGCGCCGCACTACATCCCGCCGCCATCAACCTTCAACGTGCTTCTTGGCTCCTCCTGGTTCGATAAACCTTGGTTTCTTTCTGACGGAAAACTTGCTGCTGTGCTCATCATACCTTCCTCTTGGGGTTGCCCAACGAACGTGTGAAATACACGCCATCAATGACAAGGAGCATACCGTTTATTTTCCCAAGAGGATTGAGAAAGCATGTGGAGTTAATACAATTTCTAATGTGAGAACTATCAAAGTGGGAACTATTGATTGTCCAATATATGAGCCTAAAGAAGAATATCAAACTCTTGTGATTGGATCCATATCAATTCAATACAAGGTAACATGATTGATTTGAGGTTTAATTCTTCTTATGTTATGTAAAATTTATTTGGTGGCAAGACTTGATCAACCTTGTTAACAAATTCATTTTATATGCATAGAAGAGCTAAACAACATCTCTTTCTTCCTCCACTTGATCTACTTGCTGTAGCATTTTTGTTTTGCAAAGTTCTTTAGTTAATTAGAGATTTCAAAAAATTTCCTGCCCAGTAATAATAATTTTGACACCCAGAAATGTGCATTTTTCAAAGTTTTCAAAAATTCACAAAAATTATACCATTGGTCCTATTTTTCGACGAGGCACCTGGAAACACTGGGGATGACCAGTGGGGCACCCCGGGTGGCACCCCACGAGGCCGGCGCGGCCAAGGAGGGGCGCGCCACCCTGGCGTGTGGGCCCCTCCTTGCCCCACTACTTCATCTCTTCCTCCCACTTTCTTCTCTCTCCCGAAAAACTCGCACCAGGTTCCTCTCACTCGCATTTCTGCTCAAGAGCTCAAGATTTTTCGATCTCTTTGCTCAGCCCAGATTTCTGTCTGAAATTTGGCACATTTGCTCTCCGGTATGTGACTCCTTCAATTATCCAAGTAGAATTTTGTTTGGTGGAGTATATCTTGAATATTTTGCTGCTGCATTACAAGGTGATAGGACTTACAACTTGGGTGCTTTGATAGCCAATAGACTTGCTACTAACCGTGAGAAGGGAGGAATTTGTGGAGGTCTCATCGCCTCTCGTTTATTAGCTATGCATGGTGTAGAACCTCACCATCTTGATATTCAACTTCCCATAGAGAAACTTGACATAGTATCCATGATTAAACATGAATTTGTTTCTGATTCATCTAATTTGGGTAACCTGTTTTACAAGATAACATTTTACAAGAAAGTTTGGAGGATAACTAAGAAAACTGAAAAATTAGTAGGATTGCCTGCACCTGTTCTATTTAACTTTGATTCCAGGAAGGATTGGTCAGTCACGGAAGGTGAACTGAATGCATACATAGAGGGAGATGGCCATCATGCAAGGGACGGAACGGAGGAGGCCGAGGAACGCCTTGACTCATCCGATGCAGCAAGTTCTTCGCATCAACAAGTTGGGTATGAGGAGCCTCCACGCTTTTCTTCTGCATCGGGACCTTATTATGACTACGCCATGTATGATCCACCGGCGTGGAACCCAGACCCTCGCTGGGGTTGATCTCCACTTAGGCCAAAAGCCTAAGCTTGGGGGAGGTATACCGGCATCACTCATTCTTTGCATATTATGGTTGCTGGATACTTGTACATACTTGTTTAGTCTCTTTGAGTGGTTTTCTAATGGGAGGGAGATGATATTTGGGGAAGTGCTGCCTGAAAACAGATTATGGACTGTTACCAAAAAAATTCCCAAAAATATCCAGAACGTTATTTTACGCTGCCAATTTTTGTGCATGTTCCCCAGGTTATTATCTAACTTTCATTAGTTAAACATTTTTCGATCTGAGCAGCGTAAGATTTTCTTAAAAATCGATTACTGTACTGCTGTCAAGTTTTGGCAGATTTCTGCCATCTTGCTTTTCTGTGTTTCTTTTAGTTTTCATTTTCTTGTTCTTGCTTTGTTTCTTTCCTAAAACACAAAAAGACCAAAAATATTTCTGTTGTTTCTCTTCACCATTTGTTTACTTTGGTTTCTTGCTTTTATCTTGCTTTATTTGCTATCGTTGGTTTGCTATAAGAAAATCCAAAAAGATTTTGCTTTGTTTGTTTGTTTCCTTTTGTTCTTGTTTCCAAATTCGAAAACACCAAAAATATTTGCTGTTCTTCTTTGGTTTTGTAAAGTTCATTATGAGTTCAATGGTCTTCGGTGGCTGGAGCGTGGCTTTCATTCCATATTATTCAAGCTACACAAGTGAAAAGGCAATAATGACGATCTACGACAATCCGATTGTGGTGAGAGGCTGGTATGAACTCTATTTGTTTTCATTTTTGTACATATACTCATCCATGTGAGCATGCTTAGTTGGTTCATGTGAGGTATATGTCATTTAAGAAAGTCTAGTAGTTCATGATCTCTCATGATTAGCTCCAATTTATTAATATGAGTAGCATGTCATAAATATTTGCTTGCATTGCTTTATTCATAGATAGGTATGACATTGTGGTATCCTCCTCCGAATAATTCTCTTGAATCAACTTGGCACATGCTCACGCATGCATATGACTGAACAAAATGTCAATTAAGCCTCGATGATTTACTTTACCTCAGAGTTCTTGTATCACTTTTATGCCTCCGTTAATTTATTTTTGTCGCAAGCATGATTATGACAGTTATTGCTCTCTTGATTGTCGCTTCCCAGTCTATTGCTAGCCTTCACTTGTACCGAGCGGGAACGCTGCTCGTGCTTCCAAACACATGAAAACCAAGTTATTCCAGAGTGTCCACCATAAATACCTATGCATGGCATTTCAAACCATTCCAAGTAAATTCTCATGTGCTACCTTTAAACCTTCAAAATGCTTCTCAATTTGTGTCAATGTTTTATAGCTCATGAGGAAATATGTGGTGTTTATCTTTCAATCTTGTCATTTACTCCTGACGGACTTTCATAATGGACTAGTGGCACATCCGCTTATCCAATAATTTTGCAAAAAGAGCTGGCAACGGGGTTCCCAGCCCCAATTAATCAACTTTCATTAATAATTCTCTTCACATGTTTTGCCCTGATTTATCAGTAAGCAACTTAAATTGCAAATAGACACTCCTCCATGGTATGTGATTGATGGAAGGCACCCGAGGATTCGGTTAGCCATGGCTTGTGTAAGCAAAGGTTGGGGGAGTGTCATCCATAATGAAACTAAAATACGTGTGTAAACAAAAGAGAAGAGGGATGATTTACCTTGCTGGTAGAGATAACGTCCTTCATGGGAGCCGCTCTTGAAAGTCTGGTTGACGAGGTAGTTAGAGTACCCATTATCATTCGTTGACAACAACAAACACCTCTCAAAATAATTTTACTCCTGTTTTACAAATGAAAAGCTCTAGCACATGTTAATCCCCGCTTCCCTCTCGCGAAGGGTCAATCTTTTACTTTTACATTGAGTCTCCATCCTTTCTTTGAGCACTTTCTTGAGAGCACAACTCGTCATTCTTAGTATAATATGCTTGTCCCAAAATGTGATTAATTGTGGTATAACTTTGATGCTTTAATCTTTGATAACCTCTACTTCCAGTCTTCTCATGAACCTCAAAGGTGCCCAAGCATTTATGTTTTGCTGTACAATTATGGGCAAGCGAGATACCACTTTATCATATCATTCTATGAACATTGCAATCCTGCTGATAGACATGATTCATGATGCTCATTATTAATTTGTTGGTACCTTTTCCATGATTGACATAGCTATTAGATGATTTTATTTGCATGTATCTTATTATGAACTGCTTAAGTACTTGCCATATCATGAGAATATTTACATCATATGAACAAATGTGTTCGTGAAAGTTCTTTTATCGCACTCGATTGTTAATCGAATTGCTTGAGGACAAGCAATAAGCTAAGCTTGGGGGAGTTGATACGTCCAAAACGTATCTACTTTCCCGAACACTTTTGCTATTGTTTTGCCTCTAATTTGTGTATTTTGGATGCAACTAACACGGACTAACGCTGTTTTCAGCAGAATTGCTCCGGTGTCTCGTTTTTGTGCAGAAATCCAACTTTCGGGAAAATCCTCGGAATTTATGCGAAAGGTCCTATTTTCCCAGAATATTGACGGAGCCAGAAGGGCAAGCCAGGTGGGGGCCCGAGGGCCCCACACACTAGGCCGGCGCGGCCCAGGAGGGGGGCGCGCCGCCCTGTTGTGTCGGCGCCTCGGCTGGCCCCCGACGCCCTCCTTCGGACTACTTAATGCCTTCGACCTAAAAACGCACGGGGGTTAGAAGAAATCGCCAGAAACCATCCAGTACGCCGCCACCGTCGCGAAACTCCGTCTCGGGACCAGAAACTCCGTTCTGGCACTCCGCCGGGACGGGGAATTGGAGGAGATCATCGCCATCATCACCACCGACGCCTCTCCATCGACCAGCCATGTTTCCCCCATCCATGTGTGAGTAATTCCCCCGCTGTAGGCTGAAGGGGATGGTAGGGATTGGATGAGATTGGTCATGTAATAGCATAAGATTGTTAGGGCATAGTGCCTAGTGTCCGTAATTGGTACTTTTATGATATTGTTGCAACTTGTTATGCTTAATGCTTGTCACTAGGGCCCGAGTGCCATGATTTCAGATCTGAACATGTTATCGATTCATGATGATATTCATTGCTTTATGATCTTACCCGCAAGTTGTATACACGTATTGTTGTCCGGAACCCGAGGCCCCAAAGTGACAGAAATTGGGACAACCGAAGGGGATGGCGGTGATATGAGGATCACATGTGTTCACGGAGTGTTAATGCTTTGCTCCGGTGCTCTATTAAAAGGAGTACCTTAATTTCCAGTAGATTCCCTAGAGGCCCTGCTGCCACCGGCTGGTAGGACAAAAGATGTTGTGCAAGTTTCTCATTGCGAGCACGTACGACTATATATGGAACACATGCCTATTGATTGATTAGTACTTGGATACCGTTTTATTATTATCTGCAAATGCCCTGCTTTGATTGTTACATGAGTTTCTCTCATCCATGCAACGCCCGTTCATCCATCCCCTGTGCCTACGATATTTTAATCCTGTTGTTTACTATAATCACTACTGCTGTCTTTGTTACTCTGCTCGCTGTTATTTCACTACCGTCTATTGCTATAAAACCGTTACTATCGATAAACTCTTGCGAGCAAGTCTCGTTTCCAGGTGCGGCTGAATTGACAACTCCGTTGTTAAGGCTTTCAAGTATTCTTTGTCTCCCCTTGTGTCGAATCAATAAATTGGGTTTTACTTCCCGCGAAGACTGTTGCGATCCCCTATACTTGTGGGTCATCAGTTTGTTTCCCGCAGTTCCTCTCACAAAAGAGAGTACATCTGCGTTGAGGAGGTGCTATCCTCACACAAGAGGCTAGGCTGCCACACCACGAAGGAAGGCCTCACCTTCTTCCTCGAGAGAGCTCCACGAAGGGGCTCCCCCTTCTCCACTATGGCACCGGTCGAGGTGGTGATTCCTTCACAAGGTTGGGGCGAGCTCCACAGCACAAGGAGGCTCCCAACAACCTATGGGGCTAGCACAACACCAAGCTAGCCTCCATAGGTGCACTTTCTCCAAGATCCCACCATAGGAACCCTAACACCAAGATCCACTAAGGACTAGCAAGTATTGGTGAAATCTCTCTTGGTAGAACTATAGATCGGGGTCTCCTCCACCACTACTCAAAATTTGGGCAAGATTGGTTGGATGGTTGGGGAGATCCTCAAGGTTTAAGCTCAACAGCAATGGAGGATAGAGAGAGAGGAGAGATAAAAACGAGTTGGGGAAGAAGGGCCCTTTAAATAGGCCCTCCCAAATCCAACCGTTATGTCCAGTTTTTGCCTAAGCGGTACTACCGCTTTGGGTAAGCGGTACTACCGCTCTGAGTTCGAAATCCCACAGATCTTGTCCACGTGGACACAGAGCGGTACTACCGCTCGCGGTACCGCTCGAGGTACCGCAATGGGGTCCAAACCTTACTGGATCCAAAGCGGTACCACAACGGTACCGAAGCGATACTGCCGTAACTAGTTACGGTACTTGAGCGGTACCGTGGGCAGTACTACCGCTCAAGGTACCGCAGAGGTACCGTAACTCGTACTGTGGGTCAAATCCAGCGCAGAACTTCAGAGCGGTACCGTGGGCGGTACCAGTAGGGGTAGCGGTACTACCGCTACTGGTACCGGTAGTACCGGCCTGACAAAAGCTGTTTTTCTCCCCTTTTTCTCTCCAACCATGTCACCTCGCGATACACACACAAGACCAGAAAACCTATAAGCTACGCTTCAGTCCTTCGATCTTGACGTGTCCAGCGAGGTCACCGTGCACTTGCAAATCTAACAAAGATACTCAAAGCACACGGTGAGATTATTCAAGTGTTGTCATCAAACACACAAAACCCGGGGTTTAGACTTTGCTATTTCAAATTGGGACTATATAAAATCATATTTATGATTCACCAATCCCAGATATGCCCTTTAGCAATTAATTGTATATCGATTCCTCAATGTGCTTTTGTGTGCAATATTGTTGAAATTGCATCTTGAATCCTTATTTTGATATTTTTGTCTTTCTCAAATGATCTCAACTAGCTTTTGTTCCCTCATTGTAAGTTGTGATATTTTTGAGATGTTGTTTTGATGAAGTTCATTAATATACCATGAGAGAAAAATGGAGCCATCGGCTATATATGCTTTTAGGCAAGAATTATTTTGGTATATCTTATGAATTCATCTTGGATATCATGTCTACTTTATTTCATCTAACCTTTTGGGTGTGCATGTTTCTTTGTGGATTGCTCACCATGTTGTCCACCTAGAAACTTATATGCACGAGAGTGTTCATCTCTTGTCTTGATATCCTCGTTCTTTGCCGATCATCCTTCTTATCCATTTGGTTTTTGGCGATGTTGGTAAGAACTTGATTTATGAGTGCTTGGTTTACTTTGGTTGCATCTTCATGCACTTATATATCTTGAATGCTTTTGGACTCAAGTTTGTCTCTTCTTGTTCTAAATGATACATAGGGAGTGAGGATTCCATGTTTGTACATATTTTCTTCAAATGCAAATATTGTAATCTATGCACAAACCTTTAGGGAGCTTCCCTATTTCATTTTGAGGCTATTTCTCTCTTATATCATGATATCTTGTGTTGTCCAATTGGTTCTTTGGATCCTTTGATTGCTCGCTTCTGTAAGGGTATTTTACCCTTATCCATTATTTTGGTAACAATGACACCGTGCTAGAGTATTTGGCCTAATATGTTTATAAGGATAATCTCAGGTATTAGGCAATGAGGCATAAATGGTGTATCAAAGGAACAAGAAGGCTAAAGGAGACCCCCCACTTCAACAACAATCGAAAAGGGGTCTACAGCAGAAATCCGGTTTGCCGCCCGGTCAGCCGGCCTCACCACCGGCCAGTCCAGCGTGCGGCCCGGTCGACCGGCCGCCAACCGGGCGTCAAAAGGACGCTGAAGTGGTCCGGTCTGCTGCCCGGTCTGCCGGCCTACAGACCGGAGGGTCCGGCGTACGGTCCGGTCGACCGGTCGCCAACCGGGCGCCAACCGGAGGAGCTCCTGGACGACGCAAAGTGAATCCGATCCCTGGTCCGGTCCGACCGGCCTATGCACCGGGCGATCCGGTCTGTGGTCCGGTTGACCGGGTTTGTCGAGAGAAAATCTGAGGTGGCAAGTGACCAACGGCCATATTTCGAAGAACACTATAAATAGGCCTTCTCCTACCTCTGAACAGTTAGGCACTACACTACAAGCTTTTCTTGAGCTCTCTCTCTCTTACTTCATTGCTAGAAACACCAAAAGCCTCAGATCTCCCTCCTCCTTCACCCAAACTCAAATCCCTCCGGGGAATCGTTAGAGGAGGACCCGATCTACTGTTCTACCAAGCCAAATCTCATTCCCCCTTGTATTCATCGAGAAGCTTGCTTCCTAGGGTTCCTTGGAAACCCTAGGTGGGCAAGAGGAGTCCGGAAGCATCCGGGCCGTGGATTTGCTCCGGGCAAGATTGTGAAGGTTTGGAGGCTACCTCAAAGTCTACCACAAGTGAGTGAGCTATTCCTTCGTGGGATAGGCTCCGGAGAATAGGGTGAGCCTTCGTGGCGTGGGGAATCCTTCGTGGGACCTCCACCCCTCCAAACGTGACGTACCTTCTTGCAAAGGAAGGGAACACGGGAATACATCCTCGTCTCCGCGTGCTATCGGTTATCTCTAACTGAACTCCTTACTTGTGATTTAACTCGCTGTGAGAGCCTTCGTGCTCGAGTTAGTTGTATCCTCATATAGGTTGTTTCACCTAGTTTGCATTAGGCTCACCTTTATATTCCGCAAAGCCTAATATTGCAAAGAAAGAATTAAAATTTGTAGAAACCTATTCACCCCCCTCTAGGTTTACCATCTCTATACTTTCAATTGGTATCAGAGCCTGGACTCTTATTAAGGGCTTCACCGCCTTAAGAGTGAGATGGATAAACTATTCGAGGGTCTAGATGTAATATCCCAGGTTTAGAGGCAATAAAATGAGAGAACACCAAAGTGTGCATTGCATTCATGCATAGAAAATCCGGGGAATTTTCGCGCTTTCAAATAAAACTTACCACGGTAACTGAAGTTTCACTTGACTTGCTGGAATTGAAGTAGATCATCAAGTCAAGCGCTATAAACTTCACTGTGATCTTTGCTAAACCTTGTTTTGGGTAGAGATGATTAGATCTATGGATTAGATCAAATGGAATTAGATTTACAACAACACATTCTTTAAGAATCAAACCCTAACTTATTAACGCTTAAAAGTTAGCAACTACCTTTGTGTGTAATTTAATTCACTTATAAATAAGGTAAACCACAGGGTCTAAAGTGCATAAAAGCCACACATTCTTATTTAAATCATAACTTATTAAATACATGGAATATCATAAAACTAAATCCATTTACATTACAACTTATAGTTCAAACTAATTGAATAAAACTAACTATGAGTATTTTGGAACTCATATGATCATGCCTTGGTGAAATCAAACACCAACTATCCAAAATGGAGAAATAACCCTCAAACTTGACCTTTTGAATAATATTATAACATAAATCCAATCATACATGGTATGATGACTCATCCACAATAATAAAACCATCCACATGATATTTAGTAGCAAATGCCACTTGGCTATCCAAAAAAAATCATATGAGAGGATAATCTCTATGCCATGTGGGATGAAAATATCTACATGACTTGCTTTCCAAGCTTTGCCACCTCATGCTCAAAGGATTGCTATGGATGAGGGTATGACAACCAAGCACCTTACTCATCTAACCAACACAAGAGTCACCACCTATGTGTCATGATACTAGAGCTTGCCCAAGCCTATAAATAGAGCCACACCCTCCATCCCTTTAGTCATCTTGTAGCATGATACAAGGAAACACACACATAGAGCCACTCCATACATTAGCTAGGATCAAGATGAAGAAGCTAGGAGGTGGAGGCATACCACAAGATGCGGGTTTATCAGATTTCTGAAGAACAAGCTACAGAAGATACCAAGGTAGAATCCCTAGGCAAACCATATATTTAGAGGATCATATCATCATATCTTGAGTAGGACCTTAGGCTATTACAAGACATTTAGAAGTGATAGAGATTATAGATGCTAACCATAGCCATGTCTATCCTAGAGAATTTTAGAGTAGTATTACATCTTACTTGTTTAAACCAACCTTTAATCTTGTAGATGAGAGCCATGTTCCATTAGTGAAACATAACCAAAGCTTATGCTCATATTCGAATCCTAGTTGTGTATCACATTGGTGATCACTACTTAAACCCTAAACTACATTTGAATTCCAACCCATGGATTAACTTGGATTATGATTAGAACCCTGCCATACCTCATGCCTATTTATACTTCAATTTAGTGAAGCTTATGCAAAACCCTAAACCTTTCAAGTATAATTCACACCACATAGAATATTATGTCCTAAGTTGTGAATCATGGATCACAAGTATAAACCAATCCATATACACTTATAAACTAAATGCCATTTGGTGAGTAGAGTGAACCAATATTCAACTCTATTTTGCTTCCCAAGTACTTGCTTTGGGAACCAAATGAAATAGTATTCAGATAAGTAGTTGAGTTAACCATGATGGGCATAGAATCTATCTCAAATAATTTAATCTAGAAGTTGCTAAGCAAGATTAGTAATTATAAAGTTTGTTCAACCATTTTCTTAAATTCTAGAAATAGCTATCCACATAAAATCATGATTCATCCTATTCTAAACACCATTTAAACTCTAGCCATAATTATATTACAATACATATTGTTAAACCTATCAATATGTTCACCATGCACATGTGGTAAATTTTCAAATCATTTAAACAGAAATGGTTCCTAAATTATAAAAGAATGGAAATCAATATCTTAACCATTTCCATTTTTATTAAACCTCACAAGGTGTCACTCTAATTAAGAATTCAATAGTTGTTTAAACAAAAGAATTATGCAGTGAGTATTATCAAGAAGTGATATGGATATTCAAATAGTTTTGAACCTCCAAAACAAAATAGAAATCAGATCTGAATTCAAATAGAAATATCAAACAGAAAATAAAAACAGAAAAATAAAAATTTGAAATAAGAAAGAGAGGGAAACTTACCTCAATAGCCCGCAGCAGCCCAGGACCAGCACCACCTCGACAGCCCAGTACCAGCCCAGCCCACCTAAGAAATCAACCCACCACCATACCCTTTCGAGTGGCTTTAAGAATCGTGCGAGAGGAAAAACGTGACCGTCGTCTTCCCCGGCATCGACAGCGAGCTTGAGCCAGTAGGCCACGATCCTCGTCGACGATAAGGACGTCCCGGACGCGTAGAAGCTTCCAGAACTCCTCTCTATGTCTCTCGCGTCCAAGCCTATCCACGGGCAAAAAGATCTTCGCCAAATCAAAGTCTCCAGAGACCGCCACCTCTTCACCGTCGCCGTCGTCGTGTCGCAGCCTCCGTGCTCCCCTCGGCCTATAAATAGGGGTAAAAGCACCGCCGAGCACTTCTTGATCTCATCCACTCCTCCAGATCTTCTCTATCCCTCTCTAGCTCTCAATTCCATCCGTGCCAGTACGCCGGAGCCGAGGAAGAACACGGCGGTACAGGCCACCCCAGCCTCAGGCGCGTGGTCGAGGAGAAGCGCCTGGCGCCGTAGATCATTTGGGAGGAAGGAATCGTCCTGAATCTTCCTCCAAGCCGACGAATTTTGCCGATCCCTTCTACAGCATATCGCCGGTAATGGCGAATTCATCGCCGTCTCCCTCGATAAGCGACATCGCCGACCTCACCATCGTGTCCAGGGTGAGATTGCGCATCCATAGACCCTTAATTTGCATCTTCCCGCCGTCTGTAGCCAATTCTTGCGTTTTGGCCGGAGCTCGCCGCCGCAGAGATGCTCGCCGGAGTTGCTCCGGTGACCTATCGGTGGTGGCGTTGATGCTCATCTACTCAGTATCTTCTTGCGGTTCTAACGCGCCTCAAATCGTCGCTTATAGTGCACTGTACCATCCTCGCCGTTGCTCGCCGGCGCTCCCTCCGGCGAGGTGACGTGGAGGTGGACCCGCTGGTCGTGTTGACTTGGTCAGCTGCCAACGAGGCAGGAGACTATTCAGCGACCCCACCAGTCAGTGTCTCAGGCTAAGTAGCGAACCGGTATGTTTAGTATTTTCATTTAATTTCAAATTCCAGTAAAATACTGAAACTTTGCAAAATCGTAGAAATTTCATTTGAACTCAGAAAAAGATAAATAATATATCAAAATGCTCACAAAAATAAACTCTATTCAAATAAAATATAAAACAAAAATGTGTGTCAAAATAAAATTTCACTTATTTTTTAGGGATTTCTATTTTCGTGCCCTCGGTTCCTTAGTTGTGCTCAGTTTTCCCCAGCCCCTTAGTTTTTCCTCAGTTTTACCCTAGCCTTTGTCTGAAGACCCGCAGAAGGAGCTCAGACGGAAGGAATCCGTTTATTTGGACGTTCGTGCCGACGTGTTGCGCCGCGTCGTCCGTGGGGCCGCGTCGTGTGGGGCCGCGTCGCGTGGGGCTGGTAGAAAGGGACCGCGTGGGACAGGACGAGAAGCGTTTGGTTGCACGTGAGCAGGAGCTGGGTTTTGTCTCTCTCGGCCCAAATTGGCATTTTTAAGAGCACCTTTTCCCCTCTTTCTCTCTCTGTCTTTTTCACCAAATTAGTATCAAATCTAGAGAAGCTTCTATTTCTGTCTTTCTTCAATATGGCGAGCAAATCTAGTAGCAAATCTCCGGGGTTATTTATGCCTTTTGGCCCTCGTTTTTTGCCCAATATGGCAGCAAATCTAGTAGCAAATCTAGAAGCTATTATATGATAAATTCACGAGCAGCATAATCGAGAAAACTAAGTATAATACATAGGTAAACTGCATACAGCAGCCAAAAGCAGCCAATAACATTGTTAATGTTCACGACAAACTAAGCTGCAAAAATATACAAGATCACGCACGCAATGTATGGACAACAAGAAGATTAGGATGAATGAATTTGTTCTTCATTCCTCCTCATATATTTCTCCGTCGCTCCATTCGTGCAATTCCCCAAGGAAATATTCATTGAACTCCTTCCGTCGCAGGTGTGAGGCCAATACATCCTCCAAACGGTATGGCCTCGTGTTCATTTCTCAAACCGTAGAATCCTATTCTATCCACACGTAGTGGCCACTCATCCCAGGCATTTGTATCATGAGAGTACGCTGCGATATAACCCAAATCCGTGTAGTAGATGCTGCCAGGTTGAAGTGTCGGGTACACTGCGGTGTCGACGGAGATACACCGGATATAATTCACGAAGAAGGCATTACTTCCAATGTTAGTGACCGGATGGAGAGAGCGGCTCGAGTGTCCACACGGTACACCAATGGTTTGCCCGCCAAAGCCGCGCCGACCAACAACACAAGCGAGCAGATCACCATCCGACTCCACAAGGTAGAACTTCGACGTCCAAGTTACGGAAATGAAATTAGTGTCTCCATCTTGACGGTGCTCGCGCGCTGCTGCAACTGTATATTGGTGCACACTATTCTTCCGATCTCAAAATTGTCCGCAGAACGGGGTAATGCAACGGAAACCATGGTTCTTGATCGAAAATCTTCCTTCTCCCCAATCCCCATCTTCATTTATATCCTTAGTTGGAGTGCTCTCATCGACCCAACCAATTTCCGGCGGGTAATGTGTGGCAACGAAGACCATAGTCGGGGATTTGATAACAGCGACCGATTTCAGAAAAACAGATGGCATCTGCGCCTCAAACATCGTGTTCGATTTCTTTGTGAGTGGGTTCAGCAGCCGTATCTTGTGCGGTGGGTTCTTACGGGAAAGCACGATGACGCCACGGGAAAAGCCGAGGAAGTAGAATCTAAAATATATTGAAAAGATAACATTCAGCACTAAGATTGAAAATAAGATCTATGGTGACGCCACGGGAAAAGCCGAGGAATTTGAACCTTGCACGAACTGCAGATAGATCTATGGTGACGTAGCGGGATGTGCCGAGATGGAGGAAGGTGAACTCAGCGGCGCGTGGAAGGGCGTGGTGTAGCATGATCCATTCGTGCGGGTGCACGTCGGGATCGGGTAAACCTGAGCGCCAATTTCTACAGACTTGCCTCATAGCAAAGTAGCTGTCCACGTACTCCTCTTTGGCCAATAAGCATTCGCCGATCTTGTGAAGTGGTCCGTCAGCCGTGAGACCGGCCCAGTTCACGGAGGCACCGCGCTTGGATGCGCCGCCCTCGGATGCGCCGCCCTCGGAGGCGACGGGCTCGGCGGCGACGGGCTCGGCGGCGACGGGCTCGGCGGCGACGGGCTCGGAGGCGACGGGCTCGGAGGCGACGGGCTCGGGGCGATGGCCGCCGGCGCATTCTTCTTCTCCATCGCCGGCAGGGGAGGGCTCGTACGGCGGTTGGGGTTTTTGGAGAAGTTGATGGGACGTGAGAGGGGTGGTTTCGTGCGTGAGCGATAATGAGACGTACTCGTGTGCGAGAGGGAGGGAGAGAGGGGCTTACGCGTCCTAAATGCGACCCGAGTCAACAATGGCACGTCTTCCACGTCCGCACCGCGACACGCGTCAACAATGGCACGTCTTCCACTTCGCACCGCAACACGCGTCCTCGAGTCTAACCCTGGAAATTTAGATATACTCATGTATACCCTCGAGTCATATACTAGCATTTTTTGTATGCTCGAGTTTTCACCTTGAGTGCTAATACTGGCTAGTGCAATATACTCAGTTTTACCCTCAAGTGGCTGGTCAACAGAGAGTCAACAAATGGGATTAACTAGTTAAATGAGTTATTTAATGTGCAAAAAATTCCGAAAAGGAGTGGCACTTACTCATGGAGTCTTTACCACAAATTTCCACTTCTCAAATCATAGATAAATCGTAGATAAATCAAGTTTCACCACAAATTGCCACTTCTCAAATCACCTAGTAGCTATGAAGGTGCATGGTTTTCCATAATAAGCCCTACCCAAAACAGCTTTCCCCAAAACATACTTTGTCCGAATGAGACCATAATTTTCACACTCATGTAGATTTGTATTGCAAATAGTTTGAGGTAGGCCAAGATGGGTTTCATTGTACAAAACACGCATTTTCCATTTTTTAAATCTCATATTTGAATCCCTTAGTCTCGTTTACTACTCACTTGCCCTTGGTTTCTTGATACTACTCGGCTTTGCCCTCTCCCTTCACAAACTCTCACGGACGCCCAACATTGCCCCGATTGGTCTAGCCCATGTCACGCGGATCGTGCCCGACGACCGTTGATCGTATGATCTAACGGGCAGGATAACCCCTATCTCTCTCTCCGGTCGGGGCCACCACCCTCTCTCTCTCTCGTCGTCGGTTAGCTTCACGCAAAGTTTGGTTTTCTGCATTATTTTTCACGAGCTAAATTATAAACTCTTTTTAGGCATTACTTTTCACGCAAAAAATGATAAACCATCACCGATTTGTTGTAGCCATTACTTTTCACGCACAAAAATGATACACCATCACCCATTTCGTGTACCCATTACTTTTCACGCAAAAAATGATAAACCATCACCGATTTTGTTGTAGCCATTACTTTTCACGCACAAAAATGATAAACCATCACCGATTTGTTGTAGCCATTACTTTTCACGCACAAAAATGATACACCATCACCCATTTCGTGTAGCCATTACTTTTCACGCAAAAAATGATACACCATCACCCATTTCTTGTACCCATTACTTTTCACGCAAAAAACGATAAACCATCACCGATTTCTTGTAGCCATTACTTTTCACGCACAAAAATGATACACCATCACCCATTTCGTGTACCCATTACTTTTCACGCAAAAAAATGATAAACCATCACCGATTTTGTTGTAGCCATTACTTTTCACGCACAAAAATGATAAACCATCACCGATTTGTTGTAGCCATTACTTTTCACGCACAAAAATGATACACCATCACCCATTTCGTGTAGCCATTACTTTTCACGCAAAAAATGATACACCATCACCCATTTCTTGTACCCATTACTTTTCACGCAAAAAACGATAAACCATCACCGATTTCTTGTAGCCATTACATTCCTTTTAGGCATTACTTTTCACGGTAAAATGATAAACTATACCCCCACAACGGTCGTCTCCTCCTTAATTTATTGTGTATAAACCCCCACAACGGTCATCTCCTCCTTATTTTATTGTGTAAACCCTACAACGGTCATCTCTCCCTTATAAACACCCACACGGCCATCCCTTGTGTCAATAGGTTCTGCCTCTCTCTTCTTTTCGTTCACATACACTTTATCCATTGCCATGGCTTCCACGTCTCGGACGCGGACCGGGAAGGGGAAGGGGAAGGGGAAGGGGAAGTGGATCATCATCATTGCCACCACCACCGTCAACACTGCCATTGATCATAGAGGAGTTCTTCATCGTCGTCTATGAAGACCCTTTGGTCAAGAAGGTACGTACGCGTTCCCACATATATGATGCATGTGATTAATTATGGGCATGTTCTAAAAAACCTTTAATTTCAAGGGTTCCCTAATTTCAAACGATCGGCGCTCGATCTCTTTGCAGGAACTCCCAAAAAAATTTGCGGACTATCTTGACGGCAAGGAGCCAGCTAAGGTGTATCTGCGAGCAGCCGATCGCGGTCCTCGTCTCTCGGACCGTGGAGGTCCTATTTGACGGACAAGGCCGGATGTACCTCGACAAGGGCTGGGAGAAATTCGCCATCGCGCACGGTGTGGATTTCGGCTGGTTCGTACACTTCAAATATGAAGGCGATGATGTGCTCACGGTGAAGGTGTTCGACGGAACAATGTGCAGGAGGTACTACTACTCGGACGACGAAGATACCGACGATGAAAGCGACGACGACGTGAAGCCATGCATCCATCCCCTTTAGATAATTAAGGGGATTATGACCAAGAATATATATGTAGCTTCATATGCATCGATTTAGAGATCTAGCTATTTTCTATATATTATGCATGTAAAAAATAATATCGCATTTCCACTATTATTCGAGCACCACATCCTCCAAACGATGCCGATGCCGATGCCGATATCGGCATGGTCGGAACGGCTATGCTCGCCGCCACTCGCTAGGTCAACGTCGGGATGCACAATGTTTAGCATAAGAGTCACTTTAGATTAAGCTGCGAAAATAGTCACGTGCCATGAGGCGACCCCTACGGAGCGGCTCTATATTATATTCTCTAAATAAAATAGACGACCACAACGGTCATTGGCTGCGGAGGCCCCACAGAGCGGCAATATATAATTTTCTATAAATAAATAGACGACCCACTGGTCATTGGCTGCGGCAGCCCCATAGAGCGGCCCCATTTGTCATTTGCAGCACCGCGTATACAATCAGGAAATAAAACGGCCCACGCGTCAGCGGTAGATGGATCCACCCGTCGGCACGAGACGGTCGGCGAGGAACCGACCTCACGGTAACGGTAAGGCCTCGACCTGACGGCAACCCGCGTCTTCGAGGGGTTTCAAACTAGAGGGAGGGGAAAACTGAGGAAAAACTAACGAGCTGGGGAAAACTGAGTACAACTAACGAAGCAGGGGCACGAAAATAGAAATCCCTATTTTTTAACCTTATTAATTATGCCATTTCATTTATTTAAAATACAATTTGAATTCAATAATTAGTGAAGTTATAAAAATTAAATTTTAACTATTCAGTAACTAAGTAAAATGTTAAAATTAATTTTATTTACCATAATTGCATTAACTTAATTATTAGTGGTAATTCATAAACCCTAGTTTGCAAATTACTATTTTCTATTTTCTTTAAATAGTAATAACTCAAGAAAATGTTAAAAGCCAATATTATTTTGGTAAACTCAACAACTTATTTACTTAAACATATTTAGTTAACAAGTTAATTATTTTAAACCCTAATAACAATTATTAAACCCTAGATTCTTAATTAAACCAAAATAGGAGTTACCCTAATTATTAATTCTTGTGGAAAATTAATAAAATGTTAAACCATTACTAATTTTGATTCAAAGTAGATTAGTTACCACACCTATATTGCCTATCATCATTTTAGGAGTTGTACCATAATTTAGAAACCCTAGTTTCAATTTAAGTAAGACCTTGATCCCATTATTTCATGTGATCATTCCACCTTAGAAACAACTCTAAAAACCTAGTTATGTGTCACATGGGATCATGTGAGATTTACTTGATATATAGAACCCTAATAAGAAACAAATGAATGCATGCTTATGATCCACTAGCATAAACCAAGTCACATGAGATTATCATTTCATGTTCCTATTCTTAATTAAAACCTATATGATTAGCTAGTATCACCTAGGTATAAACCCTAACTTGCTAATTGGATTAGTACCATTAATCACCACTCCTATATACCATACCATTTGGATCAACCTCAACCATCATAATTTAGTAGAACCATAATGATGAACCCTAGTATCAACCTTGTGTAACAATTCACATCACATGCTCCTATTCCACTAAACCCTACTTAGGAAATGATAAGCCACTTAACTTAGAAACCATTAAAGATTACTTAGTAAAGCAATTGTGAAACCATAGTAAACCCTAATAGCTAATTTATAGAACCATCTTGACCATCATCCTTTGATATGATACCATAATCAACCATAGTAATAAACCTGCTGATACTTGTGGTATATAGAACCCATTCAACTTAAGAACCCAACTAGTCCCTATTAGTGAAACTAAATGACTCCAATAGTAAATACTAGAAAGCCATAACTCCTATGTATAGTAGTTCATATTCTTATTTTAACCTGTTCTTCAAAAGTTATTCTTTTGAAGTACAAATGTCAATCAAACCTTAGAAGCCCTATCCTTCTTTGAAATACTCATTAATTCTTAATTAACATGTTCTTCAAAAGTTATTCTTTTGAAGTATAGTATAAGTACTCATCAATCATGTTCTACAGAACCTAAAATTGACAACTGTTCTTTATATATTATTCCACCACTAATCTTTATATGTATGATTGTTATGATGTCTAATATCACTTGATTATGATGCTAATATAACCAAACCCTAATAAGAACCTTGTTTGAGAACCATTCTAAAAGTGCCACCAACCCTAAAGAAATCTTTACAACTCATACATCCTAAATCATCGAGATTAGGTTACGCTCGGGACGATTGCATCTCATATTATGCGTTATAGCATCTTTGCAAGTTCTTTAAACATTGTCCTTACCGGACGATGATGGTATTTCAAAATTTGGAGCTAACTCATATCGAAGCTTTTGCCAGCATAATCTTGCAGTCAAGAAAGGCAAGTTCATCGCTTGCTCATGTCATTTGATTATTTTTATCAAATTATATGCAAAGTACTATACTTATCACGCATGCATTGAAAAGCAAAGTATTATTTTACAATTATGAATATGACTATGTGGTGGGCAATGGAACCATGGTATGTGTTGATATGGTGGAGGTTCCATTGCATGGGTTATATCACCCTAGGATTAAGTACCAATGTCGTCCAGTGATTCTAGCGCCGTACATATCGCGTTGACCATAAGATCTATAATGGCTCTGGGGAAGTCAGCTGTATCTTTTCCCTTCTGCACGCCAATGGATTGGTAGAGCCGCGGGGTGTTGGAGGCACTACCGTAGGTTGGGATAGCCTTTTAAATCCCCATCCGTGTGTGATGTCGGGCTCTACGATCTATGATGGATTGTCCAAAGTGCACCGTGAGTAAAGCCGTATTATCAGGAGAAGTCTACTGGGGGTGCACGGGTGGACAAAAGGGTGGGTTTGCGGTCGCGGAGAAGGCGGTGATTGGACTTGGATCTTACACCTGGCCTCACACCCAAGGAAGTGTGGACGGGAAAGATATCGTCTGGTTGGCAACAAGGATAAGGTCTCTTATGGGAAAAGTAACGCACCTCTGCAGAGGGTATCAAGAATGGTGACTGTCACTCCCTGTTCCGGGAAGGGAACTGCGAACACGGCAGGAAAGGAACTCCATGAAGTTCTAGTCAACCTGTGAAGACTGACGGGCCTAGTTTTCAGAATAAAATAAACCTTTTGAAGAAATGTTTATGAAAACTTGCATTGGCCTATGACTTTCTGGTCTATGGCTGTAGCTAGTGCATGATACACCTATTTCCTAATATGAACTTGCTGAGTACGCTCGTACTCATTCTATCCCATTTGAACCCCCTTCTTAGATCAAGGCACCGAAGGAGAAACTACCGTGGAACTCGAAGACAAAGGAGTCAACTGCAACAAGATGAAGAATCCAATCAAAGAAGTCAATGGAGTCAACTTCGCATCGGCTAGAGTGGAAACTTAGACTAGTAATAGAAGGGAACCTTTCCCTAATCATAGCACCTAAGTAGCTAGATTTCTATAGCAAGCCAAGTAGCTCTTGAACTTGAGTTAGCAATAAGATAGACTACGAGTCGTTCTTCTGGAGCTTTATTTGAAGTTTTACCTCACTGTAAAGTAGGAGGTTGTGTTGATCTTATGTAAACAGCTCGTGTGTACTTCTATAGACATACCTTGGACTCGCATATGTTTCGTTGTACCACTCGAGAGATGTAATATGAGTGGAACGGTGTTTCACTTGTGTTATGTCAACGACTTGTGTACTACACCATGCAGTGGTACGCTGGGTCATCACAGCTGGTATCAGAGCAAATGCTTTGACCCTAAGATTAAAACCCTTTAAAGGAGACCTATAGGTTTGGTAGTGTCTATAGGAAGTGTTTTAGCTAAGTTAACTATGCTAAACCAACCATTCTTTTGACTTGAGATGGGTATTCACTTGAGAATAATCCTGACACACTTGAGTCAATCTTTCTTAGCTATATTTCTTAAATGAAGTTAATTAGTTATCTTGCTTCATTCCAAATAATTAGAACACCCTTGAAGCTTAAGATAAAGGGTGGTAGAAGACCACAGTTGGTATACAACACATGGTAGTCCAAAGAGAGGATACAACCATAAGGAAGATATCCTAATGGAAGAAGTATACCAATGCAAGTTATGGTTAAGTAAGAGTCATTTAAAATGTCAAATGACTGATGTTAAGTAATGTAGATAAGTAATATGAGGTAGTATATACCTATGATGAGTCAATCATAGGAGGTAAGGAAGAGTGATATGAATCATATAAGTCTACTTTTCATGGTAAAGTTGGTAATCATATATGATTCAATTGAGAGTCATGATGTGATAGAGTAGAACATCATAAGTACGATAACCGACGTATGATAAGGAGTAGGATTTAAGGAATAGTTCGAAAGCTTAGGC
This sequence comes from Lolium rigidum, assembly GCF_022539505.1. Classification (NCBI taxonomy): domain Eukaryota; kingdom Viridiplantae; phylum Streptophyta; class Magnoliopsida; order Poales; family Poaceae; genus Lolium; species Lolium rigidum. The sequence goes on along the minus strand of NC_061509.1, from coordinate 570,979 downwards.
CTTAAAATCCTAATAACGGAACTAAGTATGTTAGAACCATAGTCCTTAATTTAAAGAAGGCTTATTTAGAGCATATCACATAGAGAAATCCTAGAGTTATAGGTGGTATATTCCAAACAATCATGTGTTTAGAGTAGACATGTTAGAACTAATTGTATTATAGGAAGGAGTCCTCAATAGCACATATATATGGTATCCTATTTTGTTAGTACTTCCAAAGAAAACTAGGTTAACTTCAACTATCCCAAGCCATTTTGTTTCAAGTTTGTCTCGTTGCAAATGTGCAATTTAGATAAATGTTGAGACAAATAGTAGAAATTCACGTATCCGTGCTAAGTATCACAACCTAAACCTATCTTATGTGGTGTTATATACTACACATCTGATCCTGATGTTTAGGGATGTCTTACCCAACTACTATATTCAGGTATATAAGGATGTGTATTATAAGCACAAAGCTGGATTTTCTTGGATTTTATTGGATTTTCATTAATTGACTAGATCCATACATGAAGTTTGACTTTGATATGCAAATGCATGTTGCAATATCAAGCTCTTACTTGATGTTATAGATCTAGATGGTAAAGGTATTCGCGTAAGGAAGTGACGAATTTTGAAGATTTTGAAGATAAGATGAAGGTTCACTTGAAGAGGGAAGTAAAATTGTGGGAACCAACCACAATACTCTAAAGGAAGGACTAATCAAAACTCACTTTTATCCTTAATCAAGGAGTATTTCAACATGGAAGTACCATAAAAGTGAGAAAAATAGTGAATATGGAGCAATAGAAGTGGATCCGTATTAATTATGGAAGCAGGGAATGCAAGTGAAGTCACTTACAATACTATTTTCATAGTATCCACAAGTGGTTATCTTGCAAAACAAACCCTAGGAGAAGGAAAATAGACAAGTGAAGTCGCAGCTGGTATAATAAGATCGCAACTGATATAGGATAATCATGAAGGGAAAGTATGTGAAGTGAAGTATATATCTTAACTAAAACTAGGTAAGTAGCCACAGCTGGTAAGTAGATATTGACTAGAACCATAGCATAGCCACAGCTGGTATCCAATAAGCCACATCTGGTACTAGGTAGTTTGCAGCTGGTACCAGATAGCCCACGGCCAGAACAGTTCTTTACTCAAAAAGAAAGGGGATTCCGCGGCTAGTATTTCACAGCTGGTATCTCGTAGTTGGTAAATATTTAGTCGGAGGATTCATAATGGATACCCACAACTGGGTGGATACACCGCAAGGAATTCTTCGTGAGACTCTTGAAAAGCACAAACTATAAGCCAGACCAAAACTAATCTTCTAACCTTGGAGTTTAATGATTAGAAGAAAGGAAGTTTGAAGATCATTAGTAAACTCCAAGGGGGAGAGGAAGGCTGAAGAAGAAGTATTAAGATATTATTGGTAGTGTGATAGATGGAGAAAAAGGTCTGAACTGAGAGGAAGTCCGATCTTATTTTTATAAGGTTGTTGGGAAGTACCCATATAATAGTATCCTCAGGAGGATGTCAGACCAGAAGCCAAGGTTCATATCTCGAGGAAGTAAGGGTTAGACCTTAACTTGAGTGGGTAATTGTAATTACTCAAAACCAAGAGAACTTAAGTAAGCTTAAGATAATGAAGTTGGATGAAGAAGATGTCGGAGGACAATCAAAGCTTAAGAAAGTTTAAGATCGAAGGGTTTGACCATACCAAAACTAATGATTATTAGAAAGATTCCTTTCATGGAACCTAAAGAACCCAAAAGGAAGATAACTAGCTTAAAACTAGAAGCCATGATTGGATGGACTAAATGAGTCTAATCCATTCGTAGGACTAAACAACCAGGACCATGCCTATCGTAATACCTTACCAAGTACCATTACTTTCGTTATGGTAGTAAGGGAAAACAATACCCTACCTTAAATAAATCTTTTAAAATTAAGGTTTGAGTATCACAGCTGGTAAATCGTAGTGCCATATTACATCGCAGCTGGATTACCGCAGCTAGTAGAACCAAGTTTTGAGTACCCAAATAGGAAGATGTCATCACAACCTTTAGTAAAGTCCATCAACACAATAAGATGTCCTAATCAAAGAATCTTTGAAGAGTAAGCCTATAAGTTTAGAGTGTTGGAAGAAATCATAGAATTGAAGAAAGTATCCGTGCCAGACATCAAAAGACTCCAGGAAGGATCTGGACAAAGGATATATTCAACTATATCTAGTATGATCACCATGGAGTTGAAGGATGGTGATCTGTTCAAGACATTTCAACGTTCGAAACATGAGAGCGTTCGAACTTCGGGACGAAGTTCAGTTTAAGGGGAGAGGCTGTAATATCCCAGGTTTAGAGGCAATAAAATGAGAGAACACCAAAGTGTGCATTGCATTCATGCATAGAAAATCCGGGGAATTTTCGCGCTTTCAAATAAAACTTACCACGATGAATCGAAGTTTCACTTGACTTGCTGGAATTGAAGTAGATCATCAAGTCAAGCGCTATGAACTTCACTGTAATCTTTGCTAAACCTTGTTTTGGGTAGAGATGATTTGATCTATGGATTAGATCAAATGGAATTAGATTTACAACAACACATTCTTTAAGAATCAAAACCTAACTTATTAACGCTTAAAAGTTAGCAACTACCTTTGTGTGTAATTTAATTCACTTATAAATAAGGTAAACCACAGGGTCTAAAGTGCATAAAAGCCACACATTCTTATTTAAATCATAACTTATTAAATACATGGAATATCATAAAACTAAATCCATTTACATTACAAATTATAGTTCAAACTAATTGAATAAAACTAACTATGAGTATTTTGAAACTCATATGATCATGCCTTGGTGAAATCAAACACCAACTATCCAAAATGGAGAAATAACCCTCAAACTTGACCTTTTGAATAATATTATAACATAAATCCAATCATACATGGTATGATGACTCATCCACAATAATAAAACCATCCACATGATATTTAGTAGCAAATGCCACTTGGCTATCCAAAAATAAATCATATGAGAGGATAATCTCTATGCCATGTGGGATGAAAATATCTACATGACTTGCTTTCCAAGCTTTGCCACCTCATGCTCAAAGGATTGCTATGGATGAGGGCATGACAACCAAGCACCTTACTCATCTAACCAACACAAGAGTCACCACCTATGTGTCATGATACTAGAGCTTGCCCAAGCCTATAAATAGAGCCACACCCTCCATCCCTTTAGTCATCTTGTAGCATGATACAAGGAAACACACACATAGAGCCACTCCATACATTAGCTAGGATCAAGATGAAGAAGCTAGGAGGTGGAGGCATACCACAAGATGCAGGTTTATCAGATTTCCTGAAGAACAAGCTACAGAAGATACCAAGGTAGAATCCCTAGGCAAACCATATATTTAGAGGATCATATCATCATATCTTGAGTAGGACCTTAGGCTATTACAAGACATTTAGAAGTGAGAGAGATTATAGATGCTAACCATAGCCATGTCTATCCTAGAGAATTTTAGAGTAGTATTACATCTTACTTGTTTAAACCAACCTTTAATCTTGTAGATGAGAGCCATGTTCCATTAGTGAAACATAACCAAAGCTTATGCTCATATTCTAATCCTAGTTGTGTATCACATTGGTGATCACTACTTAAACCCTAAACTACATTTGAATTCCAACCCATGGATTAACTTGGATTATGATTAGAACCCTGCCATACCTCATGCCTATTTATACTTCAATTTAGTGAAGCTTATGCAAAACCCTAAACCTTTCAAGTAGAATTCACACCACATAGAATATTATGTCCTAAGTTGTGAATCATGGATCACAAGTATAAACCAATCCATATACACTTATAAACTAAATGCCATTTGGTGAGTAGAGTGAACCAATATTCAACTCTATTTTGCTTCCCAAGTACTTGCTTTGGGAACCAAATGAAATAGTATTCAGATAAGTAGTTGAGTTAACCATGATGGGCATAGAATCTATCTCAAATAATTTAATCTAGAAGTTGCTAAGCAAGATTAGTAATTATAAAGTTTGTTCAACCATTTTCTTAAATTCTAGAAATAGCTATCCACATAAAATCATGATTCATCCTATTCTAAACACCATTTAAACTCTAGCCATAATTATATTACAATACATATTGTTAAACCTATTAATATGTTCACCATGCACATGTGGTAAATTTTCAAATCATTTAAAACAGAAATGGTTCCTAAATTATAAAAGAATGGAAATCAATATCTTAACCATTTCCATTTTTATTAAACCTCACAAGGTGTCACTCTAATTAAGAATTCAATAGTTGTTTAAACAAAAGAATTATGCAGTGAGTATTATCAAGAAGTGATATGGATATTCAAATAGTTTTGAACCTGCAAAACAAAATAGAAATCAGATCTGAATTCAAATAGAAATATCAAACAGAAAATAAAAACAGAAAATAAAAATTTGAAATAAGAAAGAGAGGGAAACTTACCTCAGTAGCCCGCAGCAGCCCGAGACCAGCACCACCTCGACAGCCCAGTACCAGCCCAGCCCACCTAAGAAATCAACCCACCACCATACCGTTTCGAGTGGCTTTAAGAATCGTGCGAGAGGAAAAACGTGACCGTCGTCTTCCCCGGCGTCGACAGCGAGCTTGAGCCAGTAGGCCACGATCCTCGTCGACGATAAGGACGTCCCGGACGCGTAGAAGCTTCCAGAACTCCTCTCTATGTCTCTCGCGTCCGAGCCTATCCACGGGCGAAAAGATCTTCGCCAAATCAAAGTCTCCAGAGACCGCCACCTCTTCACCGTCGCCGTCGTCGTGTCGCAGCCTCCGTGCTCCCCTCGGCCTATAAATAGGGGTAAAAGCACCGCCGAGCACTTCTTGCTCTCATCCACTCCTCCAGATCTTCTCTATCCCTCTCTAGCTCTCAATTCCATCCGTGCCAGTACGCCGGAGCCGAGGAAGAACACGGCGGTACAGGCCACCCCAGCCTCAGGCGCGTGGTCGAGGAGAAGCGCCTGGCGCCGTAGATCATTTGGGAGGAAGGAATCGTCCTGAATCTTCCTCAAGCCGACGAATTTCGCCGATCCCTTCTACAGCATATCGCCGGTAATGGCGAATTCATCGCCGTCGCCCTCGATAAGCGACATCGCCGACCTCACCATCGTGTCCAGGGTGAGATTGCGCATCCATAGACCCTTAATTTACATCTTCCCGCCGTCTGTAGCCAATTCTCGCGTTTTGGCCGGAGCTCGCCGCCGCAGAGATGCTCGCCGGAGTTGCTCCGGTGACCTATCGGTGGTGGCGTTGATGCTCATCTACTCAGTATCTTCTTGCGGTTCTAACGCGCCTCAAATCGTCGCTTATAGTGCACTGTACCATCCTCGCCGTTGCTCGCCGGCGCTCCCTCCGGCGAGGTGACGTGGAGGTGGACCCGCTGGTCGTGTTGACTTGGTCAGCTGCCAACGAGGCAGGAGACTAGTCAGCGACCCCACCAGTCAGTGTCTCAGGCTAGGTAGCGAACCGGTATGTTTAGTATTTTCATTTAATTTCAAATTCCAGTAAAATACTGAAACTTTGCAAAATCATAGAAATTTCATTTGAACTCAGAAAAAGATAAATAATATATCAAAATGCTCACAAAAATAAACTCTATTCAAATAAAATATAAAACAAAAATGTGTGTCAAAATAAAATTTCACTTATTTTTAACCTTATTAATTATGCCATTTCATTTATTTAAAATACAATTTGAATTCAATAATTAGTGAAGTTATAAAAATTAAATTTTAACTATTCAGTAACTAAGTAAAATGTTAAAATTAATTTTATTTACCATAATTGCATTAACTTAATTATTAGTGGTAATTCATAAACCCTAGTTTGCAAATTACTATTTTCTATTTTCTTTAAATAGTAATAACTCAAGAAAATGTTAAAAGCCAATATTATTTTGGTAAATCAAAACTTATTTACTTAAACATATTTAGTTAACAAGTTAATTATTTTAAACCCTAATAACAATTATTAAACCCTGATTCTTAATTAAACCAAAATAGGAGTTACCCTAATTATTAATTCTTGTGGAAAATTAATAAAATGTTAAACCATTACTAATTTTGATTCAAAGTAATTAGTTACCACACCTATATTGCCTATCATCATTTTAGGAGTTGTACCATAATTTAGAAACCCTAGTTTCAATTTAAGTAAGACCTTGATCCCATTATTTCATGTGATCATTCCACCTTAGAACCAACTCTAAAACCCTAGATATGTGTCACATATGATCATGGGAGATTTACTTGACATATAGAACCCTAATTAGCAACAATTGAATACATGCTTAGGATCCACTAGCATAAAACCAAGTCACATGAGATTATCATTTCATGTTCCTATTCTTAATTAAAACCTATATGATCCACTAATGTCACCTAGGTATAAACCCTAACTTGTTAATTGAATTAGTACCATTGATCACCACTCCTATATACCATACCATTAAGATCAACCACAATCATTAAACCCTAGTAGAACCATAATGATAAACCCTAGTATCAACCTTGTGTAGCAAATCACATCACATGCTCCTATTCCACTAAACCCTACTTAGGAAATGATAAGCCACTTAGCTTAGAAACCATTAGAGATTATTTAGTGAAGCAATTGTGAAGTCAAAGTAAACCCTAATAGCTAATTTATAGAACCATCTTAAATAACCATCCTTTGATATAATGCTTAGAAGAAACCATAGCAATAAACCTACCAATACTTGTGCTACATAGAAACCCATTCCAACTTAAGAACCCAACTAGTCCCTATTAGTGAAACTAAATGACTCTAATAGTAAACACTAGAAAGCCATAGCTCCTATTTATAGTAGTTCATATTCTTATTTTAACCTGTTCTTCAAAAGTTATTCTTTTGAAGTACAAATGTCAATCAAACCTTAGAAGCCCTAGTCCTTCTTTGAAATACTTATTATTTCTTAATCAACATGTTCTTCAAAAGTTATTCTTTTAAAATATAGTATAAGTAATCATCAACCATGTTCTATAGAACTTAAAATTGACAACTGTTCCTTACATATTATTCCACCACTATTCTTTATGTGTATGATTGTTATGATGTCTTATATCACTTGATTATGATGCTAATATAACCAAACCCTAATAAGAACCTTGTTTGAGAACCATTCTAAAAGTGCAACCAACCCTAAAGAAATCTTTACAACTCATACATCCTAAATCATCGAGATTAGGTTACGCTCGGGACGATTGCATCTCATATTATGCGTTATAGCATCTTTGCCAGTTCTTTAAACATTGTCCTTACCGGACGATGATGGTATTTCAGCATTTGGAGTTATCACGTATCGAAGCTTTTGCCTGCATAATCTTGCGATCAAGAAAGGCAAGTTCATCGCTTGCTCATGTCATTTGATTATTTTTATCAAATTATATGCAAAGTACTATACTTATCACTCATGCATTGAAAAGCAAAGTATTATTTTACAATTATGAATATGACTATGTGGTGGGCAATGGAACCATGGTATGTGTTGATATGGTGGAGGTTCCATTGCATGGGTACTACTCATCTAGGACTAAGTACCAATGCCGTCCGGTGATTCTAGCGCCGTACATATCGCGTTGACCATAAGATCTATAATGGCTGCGGGAAGTCAGTTGTATCTTTTCCCTTCCGCACGCCAACGGATTGGTAGAGCCGCGGGGTGTTGGAGGCACTGCCGTAGGTTGGGATAGCCTTTTAAATCCCCATCCGTGTGTGATGTCGGGCTCTACGATCTATGATGGATTGTCCAAAGTGCACCGTGAGTAAAGCCGTATTATCGGGAGAAGTCTACTGGGGGTGTACGGGTGGACAAAAGGGTGGGTTTGCAGTCGCGGAGAAGGCGGTGTGGACTTGGATCTTACACCTGGCCTCACACCAAGGAAGTGTGGACGGGAAAGATATCGCCTGGTTGGCAACAAGGATAAGGTCTCTTATGGGAAAAGTAACGCACCTCTGCGAGAGGATACCGAATTGTGACTCTCACTCCTGTTCCGGGAAGGGAACTGCGAACGCGGCGGAAAGGAACTCCATGAAGTTCTAGTCAACCTGTGAAGACCGACGGGCATAGTTTTCAGAATAAAATAAACCTTTTGAAGAAATGTTTATGAAAACTTGCATTGGCCTATGACTTTCCGGTCTATGGCTGTAGCTAGTGCATGATACACCTATTTCCTAATATGAACTTGCTGAGTACGCTCGTACTCATTCTATCCCATTTGAACCCCCTTCTTAGATCAAGGCACCGAAGGAGAAACTACCGTGGAACTCGAAGACAAAGGAGTCAACTGCAACAAGATGAAGAATCCAATCAAAGAAGTCAATGGAGTCAACTTCTGCATCAGCTAGAGTGGAAACTTAGACTAGTAATAGAAGGGAACCTTTCTCTAATCATAGCACCTAAGTAGCTAGATTTCTATAGCAAGCCAAGTAGCTCTTGAACTTGAGTTAGCAATAAGATAGACTACGAGTCGTTCTTCTGGAGCTTTATTTGAAGTTTTACCTCACTGTAAAGTAGGAGGTTGTGTTGATCTTATGTAAACAGCTCGTGTGTACTTCTATAGACATACCTTGGACTCGCATATGTTTTCGTTGTACCACTCGAGAGATGTAATATGAGTGGAACGGTGTTTCACTTGTGTTATGTCAACGACTTGTGTACTACACCATGC